>NC_135499.1:153191174-153379497 GCF_052857255.1 Amblyomma americanum | reverse complement strand
GATTTTTTTTGTTTTTCTAACAAAATTAAAGATTTCCAGATCGCCACGTACTCGTACGTTAAGCTGCACTTCATTCATGAGCTATAGGGACGCTTAGTAGCTCCTGCTGTCACTAAGCCCGAGGGGTATTCCTTTGGCTAACGCATGCTAAGCGCGATCGCACAAGAAACAATCTACAAGCTGCAGCACGTTAAAGTTAAGTGCGTGTTATTAATGTTTAAGGTACGGTGGCTGGTCAGACAAAGCACTGGAAGCATTGACGAACTCATAATATGCCAAGAAGGTAAGGATTTCCAATGAAAAAAAAAACGAAACAGATGAATCGTAATTGATTAGTGGCAAACGAGCTTCTTTCCTTTTTTTTTTCTATAACAGCGCTGATTAAGGAGAGAGAAAAACACGTGCGGCAAGTATACCGCGCTTCATAAAGAAGCATTCTGGAGAAGTCCGCACGGAATGGATGCTTTTAAATTTCTTCGGCTGTTAATGAGCCAATAAACGTCACCAGGCTTACACATTGCCACTACATTCTCCGCCTTCCAATCGTCAGACAGCGCGTGCACTTACTGGAAGAACAATACGCACAGCCACAAATTTTTCGATGGCTTGTAATTAACGCCATCTATCAGCGTAGATGGGAAAAGTTTCGCATTCGGGATCCCATCAACGAAAAAGGGAGTGAAGTCAGTCCTGGAAGAATAGTAGGATTAATATCAGGAGGTGATACGAAGACAGCGTTACTCGAAGGCGGCAGCTCTGTACTTAGGCGGAAGGGAGGGGGGGGGGGGGGGGGGGGGGGGGAGTTAATAGACATTCCTCGAACATCAGCAGGCAATTTCTTTGAGCACGCGAGTGAACGTTGATTACATTTCATGATTTGCTTCGGTAAAGAAAATAGTAATCCAGCAAGTGTGTAGTCATAGGTGCTATCAGAATGGCTTTGAGCGTATTTGTAATGTGTTCTGGCCCAGAAGTGAGCAACCCATTTGTATAGCAAATGATACATAATGTATGTGCACTCAAACCAGTTTTTTAAAACATGCGGCAGTGCTTCAGTCCAAAGACGCCGTTGTACACAGAACATCGTGTAGATTGCAAATTGTAGGGTTTAACGCCCCAAAGCGACACACGGAACGCCGTCCGGATCAATTTGGACCACCTGAAGTTCTTTAACGTGCGCTGACAGCACACGAGTGTTCTACAGCGAATCTGTATACCTCTACCTTCCTAGGAAATTTTCGTGTCGTGTCGTCGTAAGCAAAAAACGCCACGCTAAAAATTGAATGCTACTCAAAAGTTCCGAACAGCATAGAAATCGTATATCATACTGATAATACAGGAGTCGTAATACAAAAAATAAATAAACGTAAAAATGGAAAAATTAAACACTAAGAAATTGAAAATAAAAATTAAGAAGAAATAACAATTAAAGTATAATAAAAATAAGAATATATAAAACAGGTAAATCTCTGAAATCAGGCATGCAGCATACTGCTCAGTGCTCGTATTCATTAAGAAAAAACACAAAACAAGCATCAAAACCACATGATGGATGATAAAGCGCGTGTGAAAAATGGGAACATTGTCCGACGCGTTCCGGTAAACATCACGTTTGCAGATGCTTCGAAAGGGGTTGACGTCATTCGAAGCCATCTTGTGAATTGCATACTGCATAATGTATGATAACGGCGCCTGCAAACAGTGCGAAGCACGTTCCTTCTCCCCACGTGTGTTTCGCGGTAAAGATTACTGTTGCGTTTCCGTGTCATTGTTGTCGTAAGAAAAAAACGCCTGGCTAAAAATTGACTGCAAACAGCAAATGTCCTTTCAAATCAGTATAAAGCATATACAGCTCAAGTACATTTCACTTGTCGCTTGTTTTACTCTTTGTAGAGCCACGTGTGTGAAATTTCAAGTGACTTCGCAATGGGTAATTGGGTGTCGTTTTACAGATTCGCTATCCGACCACCTTCACAGCGTGGATTGCAGCCACAATTTCTTTTTTTTTGTATTCTGTCTCTGTCGGAATATGGCGATGGCCGCCGTTATCGAAAGCGCGATCTTGGGATCAGCAACCAATCGCAAAAGCCACTAAGCCACCGCAGCGGTTAGCAGTATTGTAGCAGTGGTTTATTATCGAAAAATATATATACAAAGAAGGAACTAAAAGATGTTTCCAGCCGCGGAGATTGATAATATCTTAAGCGCCCGAGCTGCAGACGGCGGAAATAAAGGCACAGGGAGAGGATAGCAAGAAGTACAGCAGGAAGTGAAAGGGAGAAAGGGCAGGGAAAAGCTTTATACACTATCTACAATATTAACAAAAATATAAAAAAAGGGGAACACGTTTGCGCCGCTCGCGCGCGAGTGTCCAGGCACTGTCCGAATTATAACCTCGCGCGCAAGCGACCATTGTACTTATTTACAACATAGAAACGCTGTAGAACTTTGTATGTGTACATGTGATGGGGGTCCTAGGATCCAGGCGAGCGTACTATGCCACCAGCTGAAAGGATCCGGTCGTTCAATATGGAATGGCAGCTGCGAAGCTTTAACGTCACCGAATACTGACAAATCATGTTTTCAAGCAACATTAAACGTTTTTCTCGATGGCAAGTGATGATGGCGGGAATCTAATAACACCTGCCGGTTGAGAACAGAACTTTCCATGACAGCACCGAGATGAAAGAATATTCTGACTGTGGGTGCAGCAAAAGGGCGGTCGGCTGCTTTGGTGACAAAAACCATTGTCGGCTGCTACAGCTACGCACGATTTTGCGTTTAGCAGCTAAGAGGAGAAAAAAAGTTAATGAGATAGCTTTTGAAATAATATGCTAGATTATGTCTCCCCTGGTGAGGAGAAATGAGAAGAAAATTTCCCACTATTTTTGTACTCGTGAAACAACAATGCGGCAGGGTGACAGCGAGAAGCAATAACCTTTCGAGAACTCCTGACGTTCACGCACGTCATCTGTCTAGGATGGCTCATGTAATGAAACAATCTCAAGGATTAATCACTCTAACACCTCGAACCACTCGCTTTTTGACAACACGCTCGTGCAACAAACAAAACCTCGAAAATGTGAAAGTCAGGACTTGCAGCGCGCTGCGCTTTGACTATGAACGGCTTTTCTGCAGACACTTCCGTCACGCTGTATCAATCAGCGGGTGGCTGTGTCAGCAACTAAAGCCAGAGAAAAGCGTCACTCGGGCGGGCAAGTTTTTCCAATAGCTTTGCATGGCTGAGCGCTCCTTTTCTAGAAGACAGCTGCTCAACCCACATTTAAAAAATAACGATATATTAGTTCTTCTATATTTTAGGGCTCTTGAATAAATGACGACGCACCCATTTCTACTTTTTTCTTCTTTTTGGGTGAGAGTGTGCACGTGCCAAAAAAAAAAGAAGAGACAGGTAAATTAGCAAAGCTTTTATACTGAAACAATAGCTCGTTATTGTGATAGTGCATGCCAAGCCCTGGTAGCAGCGTCTTTATAATGGCTGTACAGTGCCACCCCACTCCCCGAAATTAGCCTCGACCGCAATGCCGTGGACAAACTTTTTTTTTGTTAATGTCTTCATATTTTTCTCCTGCAAGCAGCAGGGAGGGGCAAAGGTCTACGAAGGTCCATTATGCCCCGTTTCATAAACCACGCGCTTACCGACGTTCATTACGCCAAATATTTAACGCTTTTGCACTGTTCCACTGTTTCAGTAATATTGCATGTTATTTACGACATTGTTGTCGCCCTAGAGGCCTCGCTCTTGCAAAAACTTGGCGCCGTGCCAAATTTGAGCAGTCGCTTCTTTCTGCTTCTCCTATCGCTTCGTTTCTTCCACCTGGTTGCAGGTGTGGCCGCGTTTTCCGGGCGCAGGACGTGGCCTATTTAGTGGGAACCTATATACGTCCTCTACGTCTTTGTTTTCCTTTTGGCACGAAGGACAATACATTTTGGGTAAAACTTGGCTCTACTCGATTATTTAACCCCGAGTAGACTTCTAGAACTGATGCGCCACAAAGACAGCACAGAGAATAGGAGAACGACGGGGCATGCGCTGCTTGCAACACTTAATTCACTTCAGAAAGAGCTGCTTATAATAGCCTGGGGGAGGGTGGAAACAACAGATGACTGCTCATGCGCAAGATCTCGAAGGCGACAAAAGAGGGGAGGTGATTCAGCGGAAACTAAAACATATCCGAAAACTTACAAGCTGTGCACCAACTTGCCCCGATAAGTGTTTTACTGTTTTACCGAGCAGACTTCTTGTGGACATTGAGGATAACTCCATCCTATCATTTTCCTTAGCAAAAACAGGGGATCTGGATATTTCTAGACGTTTTAACGTTTTCACGGCAGTAAAGAACCAATTTATGGCTGAGAAAATTGAATTCAAAATTTTCCCCGGCCCTCGATTGATTCAATCTCATGATGTCCGCACTGAAAAGGACTGGTTGCCGCTGTTATAAAGTGAAAAACATCATCTCTGGGACGATCGACAGCTCATGCGGAAGACACGCTCTGTCCACACTTCCTGTCCACAGCCCGTGGTGACACAACATCCTGTCCACGCCACTCATGAGGCAAGAAATGCTTTTGCATTAAAAAAAAAAAGCTCAATAATGGAAGTTTACATTAACTACCCGTTTTCTATCCGAATTTGATCTAAGAAAAATAGAACCCGATTTTTATCCCCCGAATTTGGGGAGATAAAACCCGAAAATGAAACGCCCTAAGTACGCGTGACCGAGTTAGGACAATCGTTTTGGTACCCCGCACTGCTTATGTCTTGTGTCTGTCGTCTTGGGCACAATTGGATCCTCCTCCACTCTCGATCAAGCTTCTTTTACATCAGAAAAAGAGATGTAAATGATGCCTGCACACGTATTGCACTGTATGCAGGAGCAAGCCCCGTCGCCAGCGATTGAACGAGGACTGTTCGTTTGTTCGTTTTTATTGCTTGCTTGCTTATATGTTTTGCGTTTTGTCGGTCTGTCTGTCTGTCTGTCCGTCCGCCCGTCCGTCCGTCCTTCAGTCAGTCAGTCAGTCAGTCAGTCAGTCAGTCAGTCAGTCAGTCAGTCAGTCAGTCAGTCAGTCAGTCAGTCAGTCAGTCAGTCAGTCGGTCTGTCAGTCAGTCAGTCAGTCAGTCTGTCTGTCTGTCTGTCTGTCTGTCTGTCTGTCTGTCTGTCTGTCTGTCTGTCCGTCCGTCCGTCCGTCCGTCCGTCCGTCCGTCCGTCCGTCTGTCTGTCTGTCTGTCTGTCT
Source organism: Amblyomma americanum (assembly GCF_052857255.1). Taxonomy (NCBI): domain Eukaryota; kingdom Metazoa; phylum Arthropoda; class Arachnida; order Ixodida; family Ixodidae; genus Amblyomma; species Amblyomma americanum. The sequence goes on along the minus strand of NC_135499.1, from coordinate 153,374,238 downwards.
GTCTGTCTGTCTGTCTGTCTGTCTGTCTGTCTGTCTGTCTGTCTGTCTGTCTGTCTGTCTGTCTGTCCGTCCGTCCGTCCGTCCGTCCGTCTGTTTTGGACGCCTTACCATGCTCGGAGACATACTAGTTCACGTCTGTTCACTAGTCAAGAACGCCAGTCCACTGCCATAGAAACCGGCGGCAACGTCTACCATAAGATTACGCAGCATACCCGCCTCCCAGCAATCATTAGCGGCAGTTGATTTGAGACCATATGTTAAAGAGCCTCGATCTTTATTACCCGCTTACTTAAATTACCTCGCCATTACCTCCTGGAAACTTTGCGTACATGACTGGTTGCGCTGATAGTCCACAGTGCACGTGTGTTCGGCCGTTTAGATGATGACCATTATCCCTTGCCCGCAGCTCAATATCCTTAGGTGCCGACTAGTGTAATACAGAACTACACAAGGCTTTCTGGCCAATTACCAACGCGCTCCTTTCAAGAACTCGCAGTCAACGCTTTGGAAATGTTTAGTCCCCATTACTGGCAACTACTAGGTTTCCGACAATATCAGTTCTTTTTTCCTTTTCCGGGTAACTGAAATGCCCAAGATGTTTACAGATCATCGCTAAATTTTACTGAGCGTTAAGTGGCACGGCTGCTTGCATATATTCAACACGCTTGGGATGCTTCCATGGTTAATTTCTGTTGCTATATACAGCGTGCGTTCCGTCGTTTGGCCTGCTCCTCTTTCATCGTTATCTCTTGGGCGTTGCGTGTTATCGTATTGCATTGTATTGTATTGCGTTGCATTGTGTTGTATGACATTGTATTTCATTCTATTGCGCTTCGTTGTACTGCGTTGTGTTGTACTGCGAGTTGTACACAGTATACCTTGCGTGTATTAATTATGTTTGCATCTTCCTAAATGATATGTAAGTGCTTAAGCGTATTTGTCTGCTCTGCGACAAAAAGCTGCTGGTGCCGACATCAGGCATCAACCTTTCCTGACATTAATCATATAAAAACGTCTAGAAAGAACACAAAGTAGGCACATGGGTTCAGAGATTGTGCCGTCTGATATTTTTTTCCCTCATTCGTATTTTTCGGCCCTATTGTGTGATGAATCTTCACCAATCCACCCGGCTCTCTTCATTAATCAATGTGTTTTCCTTGTATTTTCAGGTCAACAAAAGAAACCACACAGTGCACTGAACCACAACTGAATACTTTGTCGACGATAATTGAAAGTGCACATTGAAGAGAAGGCTCAGCGGCTGCGGCAGGCGGCTGCTATCTCAAAATCGCTGTCCCTGCAGTAGCAGCTGCATTTCCATCGAGGCTGAATGCAAAAATGCCTTCTGCCGAGATAATGGTGCACGCGAAGAAACTTCGCGTAGTCGAAATTAATCCGGAGGCTTCCACAAACGCGTACTTCATGAGATCAGAGCCTTTGGCCTTCAAAAATCTACCTTTCCAGTGACCATTCTTCCTCACACCTAAATAAAAGCTGTGAACTGCTGCATAATCTCCAAATGCGTAAAAGATGTGAGCGTAACATTACTTCACCAAAGGTTTTTACTTAGTTCATTGAATTAAATTTATTTTGCACTTGTGACAGCGCAAAAAATATCTTGATGCGGCAACGCGTTGCCAGCCCATCTCTTGGCCTGGAGACGGCTGAGAGAAAGATACATGACTAAGATGTCTCCGAAGGAAAGGCAGGAAGGACACGGTTGACCTGAAATGCCCTTCCTGCGGGAGGTGTGAGGTGAAGGTTACTATTTCCTTAAAGGTGTTGCAACAGTTTCTTTTTTTAAGGGCAAGGGTATCCACCCTAGTTAAGCCCTCCAGTGCAACTATATTGTTCTTCTATCCCACCCATGTCCATCTCATCTTCTTGATTTAGCGGGGGTATTCCGTCGTTCCAGCGACGGTGCCGGCGCCACGCTACCTCTTCCAGAAGCGGCGAGCCGGTGATGGCTCTGCGCGGCGCGTGCGATCGCAGTGGTTAGGAGCGTTAGATACGCGTCAGAAATGAGCATATTCTGTTATTTTACGATGTGCGAACATTCCAAACAGCAAACACGTTGTTTCTGCAAACACGTAAATAGTTCAAAAAGCAGTAGTTAAGGGCATTCTGCAGGTTGATAACGTGTTTGAGCCCAGTGACCCGTCTGTTACTCAGCGACGTGCTCTGTTGACGCCACGACACCGTGTCATCAATGCATTCCTGTTCGGAGTTTTGTTAATTCGACCAGAGTAGCGTATGACAGCTGCATGAAAGCAGTGCGGTGCTTAAACACTGAGCTGATATGAAGTTTATTGGTTATACTTTAAGGCGGACGTTTGCAGAAAACAAAGGCGCTTCAGTCCATTCTAGTCTGCATTAAACACGGCTTTCTAGCCACAACTTAACTGCTAAATGGCGATATGAATGGCAAGAACTCCACAATATTGTACCTTCAGTTCTCAGACAGAATGCGCAAAGTGGATGGATAACCGCAAACGCTTCTTTGCAACTGTCATCTGCTCACTCGATCAAAGCTGTTTCCCCCGCTAGTCAAAAACACAATTTGAGCGCTAATTTCGACTTTATTATAAAGCTAGAACAACCCCCTGGCTGCCGCTTCAAACAACAGCTATACACTGCCTCTTTTTTTACCACATATGTGACCAACGTACGCTGCAGGTGGACTATAGTCGGATACAATTAAATCTGCAGTAAAGCTCCACCCACATTCAGCACCACAGAACTGAATTCCTCCGTGAGAAAATGGAGACCGCAGGTAAAACTTTTCTGTTCACCTAAACAAGCAGCCAATCACGAGTCAAAATTGTAGGCTCAAGGGTTTTGATCTTTCTGGCTTCATTGATACAGCCACATTAAAAAATTGATTTTGATCACTGTTGTAATTGGTAAGTGCAGTTATATTACGCCATGCACCGTGGCCAGAGTTACCAAATGTTGATTTTTTTTTATTTTCAGTTGTGTCCTTATAAGATCAGCGCGCAATAAATGCACATGTCGTATTTATGCGGGTAAGGGCCGCGCTCCTGTAGGCACAAAATATAGCGCCAGACTGTTTGGGTCGTTAAAGTAGTTTCCACTTTCGGGTGAGTGCCGAAAGAACAAGAATGTGAACGCGCAAAAATTATAGATCAAAGTGTTTGTCGCACTTTACTATGCTGAGTTTCAGAGTTTCAGAGTTTTTAAGGCACTTGTGAACTAGCGATTCCATGGTCATATCAATACAAATTTAATTCGCGTCTGTAATCCACCCAAACTTAAGCGCAGTATCTTATTAATAACCGACAATCATGTACTACTGCTTATATAGACTCCAAAAGTCCCCACCAAAAGAGCCACAACTTCAAGAAGCCGCTTTGCTTCAACAGAGACGCACGCTATGGCATCGGCGCTATCACCGCCTTGTCTGCCATGTCGTGCTGCCGCCGCGCCACCTATAGGAGCTGGAATGACCGAATCGTAAACTACATCTTGCACTGCTTTCTCCCTGTCTCGTAATAGCTCTCTGTTCTCTTTCTTTGACAAGTACGACATATAAAAAGAAGGATTAAATGCGATTTTTGCGATTGACAGACTATGGCGGACATGACACAATTTTAAGATGCGAGGACGTGCAGGCTTTCTATTTATTTATTAGTACCTCAAACGCTTAATTACTTGGGTTTTCTTACTATACACCTACGAAAACAAAAGTGATTGTCGCTAAAGACACGCGAACTCCGTGTTCTCAACATTCGCCACCATCGAGGAGCCAGGGACAACGGCTCTAAAAGGCCTTGCTCCGCAGTAATCTGGCCATGGAGCAGCGAAAGGAATTGGAAGGTGGCTGTTTACCCCTTTTCGCCGGGCCACGGCCACTTTGCATACGCCTCAACCAACCAATTCCGCGATTACTCGAAGCGTCCATGCCGTTTGTGCTCCCCCTAATCTACGTATGTATGCAATGTACGCACCCGCCTGCCTTCACAGACTCCCCCGAAGCGGCCCGTCGGCGGGCGGGCGAGACGCCAAGCGCGAGCAACCTGATCAGCCCAACTGCGCGAATTTCAGATGAGCGCGCTCGTGGCCTAACGAGCGCCGCCCGAGTCACTTGACCCGGCAGACGAGGCTGCGCTGCAACCTTGATGGGGGCCCGACGTCGGGCCGACGCTGGGCCGACGTCTCCTGCACGTCACTACTGCGAACCTCCTCTCGTGTGCGTGCTCGCGTCTCTCTTTCTATATGCGTGCACGCGTGTAGCGTGCGTGCGTGTGTGTCCCCTTTCACCTCAGTCTCCACCATCTCCAGCGTAACTTAATATGGACAGGTTTTTAGTGCGCGGCGAAAGCGGGCGTGCCTTCCACGCCAGAAGCGCGCTTGTATCCGAGCTCTTATCTCTGCTATGGAGCTTTTAAGCAAATGGCCTAACATAATACGCGCTTTATCTCGTAAGTGCGCGTGGCGGGGCGGGCTAACGGCTGCCTTCGTAAGCGCACATATGTGCTACGAGTACATTCGGGTTTCCCTTCTTCTCCCCTAATTATGCCTTCCTTTTCGGCCTTTGCGCAAACATGGAGTAATTAGGGTTAATGTTGGACGAAAATACGCTTTATATATATGGGAAGAACAAAGGAAAGAAAAAGCACGCTCTCCTTACATGTTTTAAATGCATTTCTGGCGGCTATATTACTCCCCTGTACAGAGAGAAAATTCTGCTCGAATCGGTTAGAAGAATGGCAATGCCCTGCGAGCACGTTCACTTGAATCGAGAAGTTGAGACTCCACAAACACGTATCCTATAATTATACGCAGTTATAACGCATCGACAAAAGATGATGTCATATTCAGGCGAAGTCGCGTTCCTGGAAATGCTTTACTGCTACCCCCAGCTGTGAGCAGTTTTTCTTTATTTCTGCCGTTCAAATGCACTGCACGAGCTATGTGCTTCCTGTCAACTCTCTGTGCTTTGGCCCTAACGAGCTGTCTCTCACGACTGTCCTTCTTCCAGGGCTTTTCTTGTTAAGGCTCGCTTAAGGTAACCAGTGGATGACGTCAGAGGGCAAAGACACCCTGAGAAAAACCTTTCTCCCGGTTGGTTTACCTGGTCCCGAAGCGATTACCTTTCTGCCACATTTTAGGAAAATGCTAGACTGAAATGTGTACTCATATCCGCTGCGCGGGACTACTCATAACTAGGGATTTGCGAATAGTACCTCTTCAAAACTCAATCGAACACGAATAGTGCAGCTAAAATCCGAATCGAATATGACTTAAATAGTGATACGATATGAATATTCGCACTAAGCGAAAACCCGTAAGGGGCAGCGAAGCGTCTGCTGCAAGCTCTAGCTGTCAAAAGACGCAACACGTACTGATCTCAGCTAGGGGGTACGTAAAACTTAGTATAGACAAATGAACCCTATGACGGTCATGTCATGCACATTGAAAAACTACCATTCGCTACTGATGACAACAGCAAACAAACTAGAGTCACATCTCAGTAGGTGAGAGGGGGAAGGGTGACGCATCAGCCATGTCCTCTGAGATCGGGAATCAAGGCGTAGTTTGCAAAACCTGCCTGAGCACCTGCACGGACCAATCGCGGCAGCATGCTGAGCCTGCCGCTTCAGTGTGGACCTTGTTTTTGTAACAGTCGCCAAGGAAAACAACGGTGTGCCTTATTCGAACTTTTGAGCCAATTATTTGAAAACTGTTCCAGAATTTGAAATGAAATTCGATTCGTTTCGAATAATTTTGAACGTGCACTATCTGGTTCGTTCATCATATCGAATATGACGATATTCGATTCAGTATTCGAAAATTTCCAATATTCGCACACCCCTGCTCATGACGAGTACACTGTTCGTAACTTGCTTCTGACGACCTTGGTTTTCTGAAATTCGGTAGGGGTCGTGTCTGTCGGCGAGAAACGATGAGCACTTTGATTCCGCGCCTTGTTATTTTCGTGGGATAATCGCCGCGTTGTTGGTTACCGGTCGAGCACTCTCTAGCAACTGTGCACTTCATCTAACTTAGCAACGGGAATATGGGTTGTTATGGAACCAACAGAGTTCGTTCGTTTCACTTCACCTCAGCGCTGTGTTTTCAGTCTTGGGTTTTTAGTTTGTTCATGTCGCAAAAAGTATATCACCCATATAGTTTCTGGAGATACAATCCCTTCTTATATTCATGTCCATGGTATAAAAGTAGTAAGACCGAAACGGGCTGTATGTATATATATATATATATATATATATATATATATATATATATATATATATATATATATATATATATATATATATATATATATATATATATATATTCAAAGTTGAAAACGCTTCATTTAGCCATAGATTTATTTTGAGTCGACGTTTCAGACAGAGCCTGTCCTTTCTCAAGACTGAGGTTACAGGGGTCTTCTTCCTCTTCTTAAGGAGTTGGCACTGGCACATATATATATATATATATATATATATATATATATATATATATATATATATATATATATATATATATATATATATATATATATATATATATAAGCGTATGAAGATAGAAAGCTTTATTTTTTGTTTTCATGCGACATTACAAGTGGTGTTGCTCACTGTTCTTTGAGGGCTGCTTTCTAACTGCCACACTTTTTTATTGCCACCGGCAGAGGCTTCGTTGCAGCTAAAATCATTGCTTATGTACTTACTCCCACCCCTCGTTGAATACTCCTGTGAGCTAATGTGCATTTAAGCAATAAATAAATAAAAACCACACCACTTTTCTCCCTCATTTTGCAGGATGAAGCATGACCCACTCTCAGCCACTCTACACATGGAATAAAAAAAAACATTAAACCTGTAATGCGTAGCCACACACACCAGATACCTGCATCACGTGACCATACAACATGTATACCGTCTCATTGGCCAGCATGAGTACGCGGCAAGGCTTCGACCTAGAGTTAGTCAGAAAGTGATCACTATAGCTACCTCTACTACTCTACTAAAAAAAACTACCGCTACTATGATGTCACAAAATTCGGTGCATATTCGAAAGGGAGGGCGCAGCGCGTAAGCAATCGCGCCCGCCCGCTGTAAAATAAAACAAAAAACTGCAGGGAAGGACCCCCGGAGAGTGCGTACCTTTGCGCGTGCTGCTGCCAGTCAGCTCGCCGGCGCGGCGCCGAGCGAGCAATGGCCGCGCGTTGCGTCATTTTTGTCTGCCCTTCATAAGTCATGTGTTCACTCTCTTTCATCTTGTTTCCATAATCAAGTCAAGCGACTTGAATCCGCGGGCTACCCTCAGGAAGTAATTCGCAGCTTATGTGAGTGCCTTCTTCAGAGGATGAAAAAAGCAATAAGGAAAGATCCAAGTGCAGACAGGACCCCTGCCTTCGTCATGCCATATTTTCACTGCCTTTCCCACAGCATCAAGAAGGTGGCAGGCAAATATGGAATAAAAGTAGTGTTTTCAGCCCCTTGTAAGTTGAAAAAAGTTTGTCCTATGCTCTCGGAAGAGAAAAAAGAAACAAGATCGGAACGCAGGTCTTGCAAGAAGAATCATCAGACCAAGTTCACCAGGTGTGCCTCCGAGGTTATCTACCAGATACCTCTTTCTTGCGGGCGGGTTTACATCGGCCAAACTGGCCGGTGCTTCAATGAGCGAGCCCTGGAACATAGACGATCGATGCACACCGGCACAGGCAGCAATCTTTCATTACACTGCAAAAACTGTGACAGCCGCAACTGCGTTCCCTTCCTAGACAAAACTGCTTTCCTCTCCTATGCACGCAGCAAAACTGGAAGGGGGGTTATCGAAGCTTTCCTGATAGCCAAAAGGGGTGACGACTGCGTTAACTCGCCCTCGCTGTTGCTATCGACACCAGAGCTAGAGTTTTTAGAAGGGCACGTTCGTGTTCACATCGGATCTGATTAACCTGTAAATTTCTGCTGATGTTTCCATCGTTGAACCCTATGGTGATAGTGTTTTTCTTATTTTTTCTTATGTTCTCTGGCCTTATTAACAATGTGTTTTTTCACAAATAAAATCAGTTGGAAGTCTGCGCTTTGTCTGTCGATTTGTGTGCCTCTCGTCCCGTCTTGTTCGCGCAGTTTATACCCTTTCTGTTCATCATGAACCAATTAGCCCGCCAGAACGTCCTTCTTCATTTCTCTAGAATGTCGGAGACTGAGCCTTCTGCTTGTTGTCGACGGACAGGGGGTAACCTTGTCCGCGCTAAAGTGGTACCCTCTCCCCTTCGCTCTCGCGCCGGCGTCTTCGCATGCGAGATGGAACCAGAAATTTCTGGAAGGCGGTTTCCGCGCTCGACCAATGGGGTCGCGCGCCCCGGCGCGAGAAGGAGGAGTTTGTGCAGTTCAAACTGTGTGTATGTGCGCCCCTGCCTTGGCGCGAAGAACAAACAGACGCGGTCCGCGCCTATCAATGAGGGGCTGCAACCGCTGTCTGTTAGCCAGAGCCGCCGTTTAAGCTTCCGAGAAGCGCGCCCCGCTCGACTCCCGGGAGAACACCACTCGACCAGCCAAGGACCAGCGAGGCCACATGCACCAGTCTGCGGATCGGCCCCGTCGTGCTCCTCAGGTCGTCGGACTGTCGCAGTGCCCGGTGAACAAATCGTGTTTTGTTTGTTTGTCTCTCTCTGTATTTGTGCACTTCAGGTGCAAAGATTTTGTGGAATTGTTATCTCTCTCTATTGTTACTTTGCACGAGTGCATTGTATTTGTAAATCACTTCGTATCTGCTCGTACGAGTGATTGTGAAATACTCTGTATCGTCTTCTTGCTGTATAAACTTTGTTTTGTTTTGTGAACCTTTGGCTCCGATCCATTCTCTGCTTGCGACCGGCGAAAGCTGGGCACCAAACGACCAACCCCCTTGTCACTTGGTAGCTGGTTTCCGGCTGAGCTTGCCACGCTGAGTCGAGGGCATCTCCTCTGTGACCGAGACCGCTACCCCCACACGCTCTAAGGGTGTCTGGAACGCACGAAAAAGTGCGCGAAGTAGTGAAATACGACGACGTCGTAAAACGCATTGAAACTGCCTTATGCAATCATCATTGTACAACCACGAAATCAGTTAGACCTCACATTCATCCACTAGAAGAAAGGAATTAGGATCTAATTTCTGAGCCACGCCACGCCATTGTTACCGTCCGTATAGTCGAACCAGTGTGGTGGTTACCAGCAGTGAAATGCAATTTAATTATAAAAGTTACTACTTTATACCGCCTTGCTTGCCTCTTTATAATAGCCAAATTTCACAATGCTTTTAGCATTGACGGAGTTCACCAGTAGTCTTCACTACGTCTACTTGCGGAAGCTCGGGTTTGATTGGCCAATGCCGTCGCAAACTACCAGTCACAACAACTAAGAAGACAACAGCTGATACGCGCTAGCCAACAATAACGAACAGCTCTCACAAAGCAAACTGCTTCGTGAGTATACGGGCAATCTATATCGGGCGCAAGAAACAAGGAAGCAAGCAGCCCGTCGCCGGTCGAGCGCCTGAAAAGCATTGTCGACGATAGTCAAAACGGACGTCACTGCTGACGGCCGCCGGCCACTATCTTGCCGGTGTCAACGCCATTTCCGCTTTAACCGGCTGATATTGCAACGCGTCAAGATGATTTCGAAAGCATCGCGGTGAATGAACCGTCTGATACCGCATCGAGTGGGCTGAAACAGAAACATAAAACACGGCGCGTCTGCGACTATAGCCACAAAAACATGAAAACGCAAGGCGCGTGCCAGCACTTTGACTCGTTGCTTGAAATTGAAACTTGGAAGAAAAGCGACTGGAAGCAAGCGCAGTGCGAAACACTCAGCAGGATAGGATAGGAAAACTTTTATTATCCAACAGAAAGAGGGTAGCCAGAGGGCTACCCGCCTAGACGACGGCCCATTGATCTTTTGTGTTAATACCTCGTCCCTCCCGGGGAGCATGAGGACATTCCCATAGTATGTGGTCCAAGGTGGCCCTAAGTTCGCAGTTCGCGCATTTTTCTGAAAATTGCCCTGGGTACATAAGACTCCAGAGGGCCGGGTTTGGAAATGTGTAAGTTTGTAACCGGCGCCAGTTGATGGCTTGGTATCTGGACAAGGATCTATCCGCTGGAGGAAGTCTAGCTCGTTGCAAACGATAGTGTTGTGTAATTTCTCTGTAGGTCACCATGCGATCCCTGTCTGTAAAGACCACCTCGCTCGGGTCCGCCCGGAAAGAAAAGCCTCGGGCGAACTCGTGGGCCGTCTCATTACCAGGCAGGGATGCATGTGCTGGTGTCCAGACTAGCGTAATTTTCCGGTCTATTACATGACGGCTTAGAAATGTATTCGTAAGAGGGGAGACCCGGCCCCTGCTGAAATTTAGTATGGCAACTTTGGAGTCACTGATGATGTATCTCGCTTTTGTGCCTACACAAGCCAGTGCTATGGCAGCTTCCTCTGCAGTCTCTGGGTTACCCGAGAGTATGGAGGCACTTATTTTGAGGAGTTGTTTATTATTGACGACCGCAGGATGCTGCGTTGCCGCCGCGGTGGCTCAGTGGTTAGGGCGCTCGACTACTGATCCGGAGTTCCCGGGTTCGAACCCGACCGCGGCGGCTGCGTTTCGACGGAGGCGAAACGCAAAGGCGCCCCTGTGCTGTGCGATGTCAGTGCACGTTAAATATACCTAGGTGGTCGAAATTATTCCGGAGCCCTCCACTAAGGTACCTCTTTCTTCCTTTCTTCTTTCACTCCCTCCTTTATCCCTTCTCTTACGGCGCGGTTCAGGTGTCCAACGATATGAGAGACAGGCACTGCGCCATTTCGTTTCCTTAAAGACCAATTTTTATTTGTTCATGCCGCGCCAACGTAGTCGTAAAAATTCGTCGATCTGTTGGTAACGATTTCTGCGCATGCATTAAGTGTAAAATGAACTGGCCTTTATAGAGGCGTAGATCAATAACACTCCCATTTGGACCCTTCAGTCGGAAATTACAGCAGAAGTTTTGTTTTCGTCTTGACAGAAACACTTCCTGCAGTCTCCGGGACGTAAATCTGCGCGAGCGTCTTCTGCGGGGATGCACGGCTCTATAACACTAAACAGAAAGGAGTAAAAAAAGGGAGTAAGCTGTCATCTAGTGCACTCCTTTTTTATAAAATGGAGTGTACTAGAGTACAGGTTACTTCTTTCTTACTCCCATATATAGGCATATTCGTGTTTAGAGTATACTCACAACAGAACTGGCTCTGTCGCGATCAGATTTCTGTAGTCCTGATAGAACCAGTTCTGGTTAAACGACAAGGAACCTCACAGACGGTCCAGGCGGTTATCGCTCAAAGACAAGACTCCTTGTAGTCACGCTGCATGGACGACTGTAATTTTCGGCGCATTTAGGGAAAAACTCCGGAGCTCATGTATACAGACGTCTTCGTCTCGGCTTTAGAGCAAAATATCTTCGTTATCCCACCCGTGAGTGCTGTGCCATGGTATGCGTGCACAGAATTTGCAAAAAGTTTAGGGCCCAGGTGGATTTGCTTCTCTGCCGTGAGGTGGGGCTCGTGTATGTAGCACCCGTGGAAGTCTTAACTTTCGGAGGGGGTGGACCTGCAGAGTTCATCTTAGCTTCAAGAGATTTGGAACAGTGCCGTTGCATAGCAAGCCACGTGGCGTAGCCCAGAAGCAAACTCCCTTGGGCTCTAAACTTTTGACAAAGGCTGTACATAACCATAGGCGCGACTGGCCTCAAAGCGAACTGATGTAATAATAATATAATAATTTGTTTTTTGTGAAACGTAAATGGCGCAGCATCTGTCTCATATATCGTTGGACACCTGAACCGCGCCGTAAGGGAAGGGATAAAGGAGGGAGTGAAAGAAGAAAGGAAGAAAGAAGTGCCGTAGTGGAGGGCTCCGGAATAGTTTCGACCACCTGGGGATCTTTAACGTGCACTGATATCGCACAGCACACGAGCGCCTTGGCGTTTTTCCTCCATAAAAACGCTACGAATCATTTTGCTATTTTGACGAGTGGTCCCATTAGTAAAGGTATTCGTTCCGGCTTACAGCCTCGGGTAAATGGTTGTCACGGTTTTAACTTTGTCCCAGAGTGCGTCGCACAGAACAGTCCCGATAAATCCGTATCGACCTGTTGCACAGGACAAGCGCAGCCGCTATCGTTCGGGACCTCAAAAAAACCCGCCGGCTTTCGTCGCTGGCGCACTCTGTAGGCTGGTTCGTACGACGGTACTGCAAAGCGTGCGCAGTACGTGTAGCACCGATCCGTCACGCTTACAAAAGTACGGGCTTATAGCAAAGAGGTTTGGATCACTGCGAGCATGCCGCTACAAGCCAGCATTCGGCCACCACGTTGACCTCGCGGGATGTGCCCTCATTTGGAGTTTCTCGGTTCGACATACAGGTTCGCGCGCTGTGCGAGAGAACGCAAATACGGACAAGAATAAGAGGAAAAGACGTAGAGCGATGCGACGACGTTAATTCATTCTCAAGGGACGTCGCGTATGTATACATAGAGGGGGGAAGGAAACAGGTGAAAATGGCGTGCAAAAAGAAAGGAAAGATAACAAATTTTAGGGCCGGGATACATGGAGCGTTTTCTGGGCGATTTTCGCCCGACGGCGCGCATTTGACGCCCGGCCTCGAAAAAAACGCCCGCCGTCGCGCGGCGCCCGGCGAGACCGGAAGCGGCAGCCGAAGCAAGCCAATAGCAGCGCAGAAAGCCCGCTCTTCCGGTTTGGCCGCCGCCGCCAACACGGCCGCCATAGCCGACGAGCACTGCTGTGTTTATTGCACGGAAATGGTATTATCGTGAAAATAAACGCTTCACGAGACATGAAATGTCACTTTTTTTGGAGACCACGACCGAATCTTGGATCGAAATGCCCGCTTTTCCTCCCAGAAGCGAAGGTGCCGAAGAAAACCGCAGCCGATGGTAGCCACGGCTGAGCGGGCATCGAAAGGTACGCGACCGCATGCATTCGAGCACGCAAAAACTTGTAGATATCTATGCACGCATGCTGCAATCAGTACAGTGGTGTCTAAATGAACAATTTCGTTATTCCGACAGAGGAGTCAGCGTCGCTGCTCTCAAAGAGCTCATCGCTCAATGGTATTTGCCACTCGTTGATCACGCTGCTTTCGCGCTGAGATACGCGGCGGCGGGCTGCCGCTTTTTCGCTCCATGTATCTCCGGCCGGGCGTCGCGCCGCCGCGACGTTTTCTGCCGCGCGAACATCGTCGGAAAAAACGTCGCATGTATCCCGGGCCTTACAGAGCCTATATAATCCCAGGTGCCCTCCTGGCAAACCTACTCTGGATAAATGAGAACCTATAGCTGCTTAATGCAGTTGAAGAGACGCTATAACAAAACTACGTTCAAGTACTGTCGTGATGAAATAAGCCTCTAGCAACTCTTCTTTCCTGTTCCTGCATCGTTATGTTTTGTGTGAACATGTGTCGTCCTTTGGGAATAAATTAAAGTTGGTAGCTGTGCGCTTCGTTTCGTCTTGTCTCCTTTCTTCTTCTTCGCGTCCGTGTTTACGTTTTCAGAGCACAGCGATCAACGAGACTTAGCTTCGAACCAAACTGCAAAGAGATTACTCCCCACAGCACCTTTTCTGAATTTCTTTAATGAGATGAAGAGAATGTAGCTCGCATGACGGTATGAGAAAAGTTTCTTTGTCATAAGTGCCATTCCAACGAGAAAACCTAAAGAAATATCACGTACTTGATAACACAAACTATAATATGTGGTCATCTGGCTAAGTGAAGTAGCATCCTTACATGAATTTTCCTTCGGCAACTGCCGTCTGCGTCATTGGGTTTTCACGGGTGCACCCGACCGACATTGATGTTGGGACGTTTCTGTTTTGACTGGCATACAACCTTTCGAACCCTTGATATCCAACTCCTTTATGCCCGGCAGCGGGAAGGAGTGAGGAAATAGGGCTGTCAAGGAATTATTACAAAATAAGCAATTTCTCAGAATAATTGCCGCCTTTTCTGCTGCATAAACGAACTCGCTGAACACCATATAATTACTCAATAAACCCATTTCTGCGGTCATCTCTTTATAAAATTGACTGCTTCTCCTGAAACCCCCTTTCCGACATTTCATGAGAATAGCAGAGCTGGAATGTACCAGTTGTGCGACGCAGAACTGTCGTAGTGCTCGCAGTTTTCCTTGAAAATACTGATAAATCCATGTATACTATATACCGCGCACACGTACAGTCAAAATGTACTCTCCCGGTCTTTGTGTCTTAATGAAAAACTTTACACATAGCGATGGTGGGCACTCGAACGACGTAAGCTGGGGAGGATTCGGAAGCAAAGGCACGCGGTAGCAAACGAAAAAGAGAATTGCCAGACGGCGGATTCCAAAAGGCTAGATTTGACTGAATGACACGCGCCGAAATTACTATACATTCACATGCGTTGAGTATGGCTATAAAAGTACCCATAAAGGAAGAAGAAAGCCGCGAACAGCTGCAGCACACAGCTGTGGTTTCACAGCGTGAAGAGATTAAGTAAAGTTTATAATTAATTACGGTCAAATCAAGAGCCTACAGACGCTCTTCCGCTAAGCAGAGAAAGGCCACCTGGTCCACAAGAGCACTTTTAATGACGCAGATCAGCGTATGCGTGATATACCATTTGCACTGTGTGTTCGGGTTTCGGCGAGTCTATTAGTGCGTCCCGCACTCCACAGAATGACATGTGTTATTTCAGGGAGCGAAGTGTTATTGCAGCTTACAATACAATGGGGTGGGGTATCGAATCTCAAACAACTAATAGAGGAGGATTGCGTATACATTGCCTGCCAACGTTCCTCATTGATATGGATTGGTCATTATATACTGCTCAGAAAATCAGAAAAGGAGAGCAGATGTGATTATCGAGCGAAAGTGCACATATGAATGCCAATACTGTTATATATATATATATATATATATATATATATATATATATATATATATATATATATATATATATATATATATATATATTCGCAGGGCATACCGTTTAACCACAATATCAGTTTGCAGTAATAATATGCAGTAGCACATATGTTGCTTCGTGATTGCGTACAAGGACAGCAAAAGTTAAAAGGGGAGAAATATGTTTCGACTTCAGGGACAGGGATATTAGAATAGCGGTAAAATGGAGTTGCATGGCCAGAAAAGTAAAGTTGCACTGGTAAGAGAAATGACGCATATGGCGAGTTTAACTTTCTTTTCTTTCTTTCGGGGAGGTGGGGGGGGGGGGGGGGGGCAATAATTGGCCTTTCTCGCAGAATATACCTTATTTCTGGCCGCGAGGTGCTGCTCGAACCCGGATATAACCGTGGCCCTGCCCAAAACACGCCTTTTTTTCCGACTGCGTAACTTGTCACACTTTGTCAAAGAGACTATCGCTTTTAAAAGATCTTGAATTTACCGCAAAAGCATGCAATGTACTGCGGTATTCCGCTTGTTTTCCTCACAATCTTCGATTGCGAAATCTAAGACTCGAAATAGAAGTTGCGTGCTGTCTTCACACGCCCCGCAAGTTAATTACCGCCAAAAAAGAATTAACTTTAAGCGCGGCAGCGCCACCGCAAGCCCTGCTGCAGCATTGTTTGCTTCGAGCAACAATTAACAGTAGCGATAACTTTCTACGTGCGCACTGTCGTTTTACGTAAAAAGATGACCACCTATAGGACGAACAGTTTTCAACTTTTCCTACACGTCAAGGGCAGACGCGGTAATCGCTGCTGTCGAGGTTACCTTTGTCATCATGGGCGCCTTCAGGATTTATAACATCAGTAATCCTGAACAAGGATGCAGCCTACGTTGCGCAGTTGAGCGCTTCGTCTTGGCTGCAGCTTCAGCTTCCACGCCATGGATAACATCCGCGAGGTCGCGCTTTTTGTGAATTGTGTTTGCAACAGAAGCATTCGGTAAATAAAGGTTTGAATCTAGTTGTGCTTGCATCTTTACATTACTTCGCTGCATGCTCGACTGTGCTCGTGCCCTCAGTAGCGGGACGTCACACTTGACTAAATACTCATCGGTGAGTGCTTGCGCCACACCTATAGAGGCGGCGCGTTCAGGGCCATTAAAAGTAAGGCTTTGAATACTATTGGTGACCAACAAGTCACCGGCTGCAAGTTAAGATTCCATTTTAATAGAACCCTGTAACTCTTAGCTCATGCTATCCTCAGTTTTGAGTTAGCAGATGATCCCTCCTGGCCAGCAAAAGAGTTGAGACACCACTATAGCCTGGGGGTTGAGGGAGAGTTCAAGCGTACTAGACTAATTAATAGTGCATATGATTGCAACCGCCAAATGAGCTTTCTTCATTGACAAATATGTCGAAGGCTCCTTACGGGACTCTTGGATAAACGACGTCAATACCGCAGCCCTCTATACCGAAAACCCTCTTATTTACCCAGTGACCAGTAATAACGTTACCCAGCTGGGGCGTATGTGAAGGGCACTCTCGGGAGGGGGGCTGTGACATCTTCGCCTTGGGAGACGGCAAAGGATCGGGGAGCTCTTTTTCTTCTTATTCTTCTGTCTTTCCTCTATCTTATTTTTTATCTCCGCTTTCTATCTGGGTGTCAAATGACGGGATGGGAGCGACAGCGTTGCTGGCGCAGCCCTTCCTTCAAGGCCGATTGAGGCTCGGCTCTCGGCGCGCGTAAATCCTCCTTTGTCGGCAGAGCAAAAGCTTGGGCGGTTGTTGCGGTGCAGGGTCCCTAGTAACCAAGGCTACACGGTAGCCGCAAAAACGCTTCATCGGACTCCCATTTGAGGACCGCCAGCAGCCATGTTTAGTTTAGTTTAGTTTAGTTTGCAGTGCAGTTAGTAAACGTCCCAAAGCGACTCAGGCTGTGAGGGACGCTGTAGTGAAGGGCTCCAGAAATTTCCACGACCTGAGGTTCTTTAGCGTGCACTGACATCGCACAGTACACGGGCCTCTAGAATTTCGCCTCCATGGAATTTCAACCGCCGCGGCCAGGGTCGAACCCGCGTCTTTCGGGTCAGCAGCCGAGCGCCATAACCACTGAGCCACCGCGGCGGCTAGCAGCCCTGTTTGGTCATACGTAGAGGCCCACGCCAGGCTACCCACGCTGTCCATTCCTATGTGCACCATACTCCTCTTTTGAGATTGCAGGGGTGTTCTTTGTGGAAAAGGTGTAATAAACACTCCAAATGGTGTATTTTTTTCTTATAGTGTGGGTTATCGAATGACGGAAATGAAATCAAGACTTCATGTGTAGCGCTCTAGGCATGCTAAATCGCGCAGTGACGTGACCACGTCCATGAGTTGGCGAAGTTGACTTCTACAACAGTCGGGTGCGTCTGCAAGTAAAATGGGTTAGGGACCCGTTAAATGAAAGTGCCCGCTTATTTAAACGTCTGCATAAAATACCGTGCTCTCAATGCAACCGTCATTCTCTATACCTCGCTAATTACCTGGATTACTGATTTAATTACGCTAATTACTGGCTGCCGAAACGGCGATATATAGCTTGCATGAGGTTAAGTATAACCCTCATTTCACCATCATTTTCTTGATTCTTTATTTAACAATACTGCCAATAACACGGGAGGCTATTGCAGCAATGACACATGGTGTACAGAAATAGTAGTACATAAATACATGCAAATGATTAAACACAAGGCATAAGGTATTTCGCTATAAATGCCGGTGTCCACGATCGCATAGCTCACTGCGGATGAATGCAGAGGTAATTGCACATAATTAGCGTTGCCATTAATCATTAAAAGCGGTCGCATCTTGCCAAAAAAATAGCAAATGTTTCACAGAACAAATTAAGCGTGAAACGTGCCGCGACGCTGCCGGCGTAACCTAGCAGCGTCGAGTTTTACGCTCCCATTATGTTTTCATGGTCGCCTACGAATCCCGCGCCTGCTCGCGGGCGCCAGCTGACACTGGGCGAAAAAAATCGATGGACCACACAGAGCGGTTCTAGCTTGCAATTAGGCAACGTACTCTGTTGCGTACGAGCAGAGTGGCCCAGGCTGCTGCTGCAGCAACAACGCTCTCACTTCCGCCTCTCGTTCCGCACGTGATCGGGAAGCCAGCGATGAGGGTGCAATCAAGACAAATTAATAACGTAGACGCATCGATGGCTGTCGGAATATCGTCGCTGGCAGGACGGCGGCCAACCAGAGGCGAGCGACCACGCGTAACCACGGAATAGCGCGTCACTGCGCGTCGCGACGTCGGAAACGAGAACTACAAGAGCGAGGATCAGACCAACCTTATTTGAAGGCAGATCACCGCAAAAAGGCAGTTCGCGTCGCCAGGCGTTAGTTCAGCTTTCTTCCGCCAGGTTTCTAACGTAATGATAGGTTGTTGTGTTTAACCTTAAAATTACATAAGCATTTTGCTCTCTTATTTTCTAGTATACAAAGTATATTGCATTTCACTTGCTGCAAATGTGCCATTTAATAAGAAAATTGCGATTTTTTTTACATATAACAAATTCGCGTCTTCTTTTGAAGTAGGTAAACAGCGCCACCGGTTCTCTTACGTTCAAAGCACATTTTTGGGTGAAGAACGAACAAGCTGCTAACAGCGTTGCTGTGGGTGTGCGTTGGTGCCCAGTCCGCGAGCATCGGGAGCGATCGCGACGATGCGCTGTTTCTAGCCTGTCGATGCAGTTCCTTGACCCCGGCATTGTATGACTGCATAGCCGCCGTCCAGTGTTCAGCAGTGCGTGGCGCTGACCATTGCCAGGGCCTGTCCGCCGAGGTTAGGGGCCCGGCGTTGTGATGCTTGCTGCCGCGGTGTCCACGGTTTACAGCAGCACGCTCGCCGTTCGCGTGGCGAGGAGGTTTGCATCATGCAACGCTCTTTCCCCGCTGCTCGGCTGCTGCTGTTGGCGTCTGGTGCGAGGATAGAAATGTTGATGGCAGGTTGTTTGGCTCCTGGAGACAGCGTCAAGTGCCGTCGACTGTGGGACTAGCACCTGTGTCGGAACCTCGGCTCCCAGAGCCAGCCCCCGCGAGCCACAATGTTCAAATTGGGCAGCAAGAAGGACGTCAATACCGAGTACAAGTGCACCATACGCCTGCTGGACGACAGCGAAGTGTTGCAGTGTGATTTTCAGGTGAGAGTCAGAGTGGAGAACTCCGCGGTTTCTGAGCCAAGTTTTACGACTACGACCCAGCCCACCACGTCCGCGTGGGCTGAGCGCGTAGAAAGCGGTTCACGAGTAGGCATTTCGCCGAAAAGCTGATTGCTTGAAAGGCCCCGTGTAAATTTGTGTATTATAGTGTGTGTGGCAGTTGCTTACACTTTAGTTTCATATTTTCCTTTCAAAACCTCCTTGGATGTTACGGATTAAGGATTTTCTTTGTCAGCGAGTTTTCCCTGTTCGGGTCAACTCCACGCATCCTGGACTTGAAAAACCTGAGTCTAAGCACGTTTTTCTGTGCTTTATTTTTGTTCAGGGATACTCCGATCCTGTGCAGTTGTTTTGATCGATGAATGTTTGGGTGCTATCATCTGTTTGCGCTGTGCTGAGGATAAGATAGCGAGCGTCTGGAGTCGTTTGAGGCTGCAGTAGAAACGCCGCTAACACGTCCTCTCTGGCGATCAGAACCGTTTTAAAACTCTTGACCGTGAACAAATTGTTATGCGTGGCCGTGGAGGCTGCGAAACTTGTTTCCTGCTCATACTTACTGCACATTGCTTGCCGCTGTTACGTAACAGCGTCATAACGCCAATTAGATTCCCACGGTCGCCGAGCGCGGCTCCTTGTATGCTGTTGTTACGGAATGCGACCAAGTTTTTTTTTCTTTCTTTTTTCGTGCATGTACAATCGAAGAAATTTGTCTTGCCGCTGTCGGAGCAATGCGTTATAAGATGTACTGTTGTTGTTTTTTCCTTTTCGCGAAATGCGTAATAAATAAATCCTGACATTTGGAATTGAATTTTCATGTATTTCTTTTGCAGCATCTCTGCAAAGGCCAATACATACTTGACTATGTGTGCAATGCCCTGAACCTTTTGGAGAAGGACTACTTTGGCCTCAGATATGTCGATAGTCACAAGCAGCGGGTGTGTATATCATAAAGCTGTCTTCGCATGAGTTAATACCTCAGCTTTGAGCTAAGCATGAGTTCACAGCTTAAGTCTACATTACTTCACTGTTCATTCATAGCACTGGCTGGATCTCACAAAACCGGTGATAAAGCAGGTGAAAGGTGAGCTTTCACATTTTCATGTTACTATAATAGGTTTCTTTGAAATGCCATCCATTATGACGGAGTTTTGTTATTCGTAATTGAAGAACTTGTGGCTAAAGCAAAAATTTATCTAGAGTTATTTCCACAAGATACACTCTTGTGTGCACTTATGACAAACACAGATTCAGGCATTTTTGATGTAATTCACAGTATGTTTTAGTGATAGTGTTTATATGTTGTAGATCAGCACCCTCATGTTGTTTTTTCGTTGTTGTTTTGAGACATTGTTCAGACATGCTAGCAATTGAATTCTATCTCATGGAACCATGTTACCAGTATGTAGGGACCGTTGGTTTTTGGTTGTGTTTATATCTGAATTAAGGGAGTGGTTGGGGGGGAAGGCAATTGTACACTATATGCGGAATCCAAAATTGGATAGAAATAGTATAACTTCATGAGTAAGCCGTAAAAGCCACATATATTTCTTTTTCCCAGTGATGTATCTCATTTCCTGCCCATCTGTACTCTCAACATTTCCATACTTATTCTATACCTGTCTGGTTTCTGCGCATAGACTCTGACCGGAACTATAGTCATTCAATGTTGAAGCTGCCATTTGACATGTGCTATAGCCTTTAGAATGGAGTGTCCTTCTGATAAGTAATATTTGACACAGATGATGCCGACCTCTGTTCAGGGTTTGGACAGGTTTTGTTCAACCTCGAAGTGAAGCCATGCTTTGGATGATGAGGATTAAAAATGAGTCAAAGGAGGTTGACAAGAATTATATTGCCAAAAATTAGCTGTGGAGACGTTTGTGAAGTGGGTTGAGGGTACTTTCAAGTTCTATGGGATACCTCGGTTTGTCTTGTTGCAGAGAGCATTTCAGAAGGACAGTTTTTTAGTAGAAGTCTGGTTTAACCCAACTTTCCTAAACCCTCAAAGTGAAGAAATTGGGAAAAAAATTGGATTGTATCCAAAAGCAAAGTGTTCTGCCGGCGTATGCAGGTGAAAAAAAAAGAACGCAGTAAACAGCGCCGCAATTTTACAATATTTGCTGTGGATAGTGTGATACACAGCAAGCAGCAGTGAAATAGTACATACGAGGAATTTAGCTTGATCTGAAAAACTTGTCAACTCTAAAGTACTTGTTTGGGCTAGCTAGAGGCATAGTGATTTATTAGTGATTTTAGATTAAATACAAGGTGTTTTAGTTTATGAGTTCTACATCTTGAGAGTTGTGGTTCAAGTCAAGTTTAAGATTTCATTTTCTTTCATTTAAGCTTTACATCAAAGGAATACCGAGTGTCCTTGCATGATTTCATTACGTGTCTCGCCAAAGTTCGCACATAATAATAGCCTAAGCTTGTTGTATATGCATGGTTGCCACTGTCCATCTGCCCTAAACAAAATGGCCTAGAGTCAGTGATTTCACAGTTGCTGTGCTGGTGAGAAAAATCGGTACAAAAAGGTCAGGTTGCTTTATATCTTGCTAGTGCCTGTGTATATACCCTTCATATGCGAATAAGGACCCAGTTGGGGGAAAACTTTCAACCAGATTTTTGTAAGGAACATGCCAGGATTGCTCACAAGAAAATTCAGCCTCCCCGAGAAGTCAGTAATCATAATTCTGTCTTACCCTCATATATCCATATCATGACTCCACGCACTTTTCAAGGTCTCAATTATACTCCTTTTGACTCATTCCTGTCACAATAAATTGTTATCTAAACAAATCAACACATTTCAGGCATTTTAAAGCGTTATGCTCGCAAAAAAAAAAAAAGCAGACAACTGACACTCACTGTTGCCATACAACAGCTACCGTAATATGTGATGCCATTCATTAAAACGAACAGATTAGTGTGTTCATTTCGCATGCCTTACTTGACATTGTTTTACTCAAGTTTGTTCAGGCATTAGCACATTTTTTGCAACCACATTTGTGGAAGCTGCGCCCTGTATCTGTATAGGCAAGATTCAATAGTGTTTAGGTAGCGTACACAAATGTGAACACTGTGCCTGAAGAGGATATTTGCAGATACGAACTAATGTCTATTTTTATGCGTGCCAGGTATGAATCCCATCGTTTTCTGCTTCCGTGTCAAGTTCTATCCTCAAGACCCCTTCCGGCTCAAGGAAGAAATAACGAGGTGAGTGTTGTACTGACTGCAGCTTGAAATTTCATGTCAGAATTTGTGTTCCTAATATCGATGTGTTTTGTTTTGCCGTTATCACTTATTGCTCTAATAGCTATTTTCAAAGTGGTTTAATTTAATGCCATTTCTTGTTTGCATATCCTTCCATCTCTGTGCTATGTGTTCTCTTAGTTGTGGAACTGACTGCATAGTACCACATTTTGTGCTGTATAAGTCACTTTTTTTTCTGCGTTATTTGTCTTTTTGTCTTATAGAACGCTTCAACTTATATGCAGTCAAAAATGATGTGTCTTTGCGTGTCATCCCTTGTCACACGCAATAACTAAATTTGAAAATAAAATTGATATGTAAGAGAGGAAAGAATCAAGTTGTTTTTTTAAATGTTATCTTCTGGGCAGAATCTCACGATCGATCCAGCCCTGCCATATTCTTGAAAGTTTTGATTTCAGTGTCAGTATGTTCACTTCTATTTGGCATCACGCGAGTCACGCATTGTTCTTGTTCAACATGACGCTGCCTGCGAGTCGAAGGAGATACAATGCAAAATTCAAGTTGCATGCTATTAAATATTCGCTAAAGAATGAGAACTGAACAGGAGGGTGTCAGTTCAATGTTAGCAAAAAAATTAGCCAGGTCTGGTTGAAAGTCGCAAGAGTGCCCCTGTCGATGAAGCCAACAAAAGAAGGCACGTTGGTCGGAGTGCAAGGATCATCTGCACACGGCAGCTGGCGACAGCATGTATTTCTTTCACACTCTGTAATGAAAGGATGCTCGGCACACTTTTGTAGCGCTTAGCAAATTTATAAGTGCATCTTGTACTCTTGAGACAACTTATGGGCAATTTTTTTTTTAACTGCCATTTGCAAGAGGGTGCAGCTTATACACCAGAAAGTGCCGTAGGTAAATAGTAATAGTGTGGAGTGCATGATGCGAAATAAGGACTGCAAGCCATATTGCATAGTTTAGTTAGTTTTGCATACTGCAGTCTAACATCAGAAATATCGTGCAGTAAGTTTGTGGTATTTTCTCAATTTTGCCCAAAAACCAATTATTATTATTATTTCAGGTACCAGATTTTTCTTCAATTGAGAAGAGATCTGCTTCATGGACGCCTCTATTGCCCTCCAAATGACTCTGCTTTGCTTGCCGCTTTGGTGATTCAGTGTATGTACCCTATGTCTTTTTCAGCTTCAGCCAAGGTGCATAGCTTTTTTATGCTGGTGGATATTGTTGACAGTTTCTGACACATACATTTTAGGCCCATTTAAGAGCTTGCAAGACCAGTAAATTATTTGATGAAAGCATTTATCATTTGTAATCCCTATGCCAACTTTTATTGTGTTTATATTTATTTTTATTTATTCGAGACAATAATACAGAACTATTGTCTCAGGGGACATGACTAAAGACAGCAAACTGCCTGACGAGGGTCACACTTTGTTGGGACAAACAGTGCACAGATCAAAATAGCATAAATATCTTTTTACGAGCTGAACAAAGCTGAGAAGCGGTGCGTTTTCCTTTTTCTTTTTTTTTTGTACGGGGCAAAAATAACTACAGACACAAAAAACAGAAATCAGGTATACAATTCTACTTGCAATTCTACTTGATGAGAAGCTGTTAATGGGAAGCTACACTCGCAGTATGAATTACTGTTCTCCTCAGTTATGCTAATGATCGAACATAGCCTACAGAGCTGCAGGGCATGCTAGCTGTATTAGGATTGCCTATGAATGAAATCAGAATCCTGATTTGAATCTCTATCTATAGGATGAAGGTTGTAAACTATTCTCAGCTCCAAATTGTGTTCTCTGGTGTAGTATTAACTAATTTTGTGCCGTACGGATCACCATGTATCAAAATAATTTTTGCCTGGAAACTGTCATATCTTGTGGGGCTTTCCCTGGACTGGTAGGCAATCAGAATTGTTCTTTAGGTAAATGGTATTGCAGTTATTGACAATATATATTTATTTTCAATACCTTGAATGCCTCGTGAAAGGTTCTACAGGAGGGGTGGATTTATGGCGTGCAGGTTGCCTCCCTCCCAAGTGAGAAATTTCTCATAGGAAAGCCACGCCGAATCCCATTTTACGGTCAAGGTAGCCAAAATACATGGCTCAGATAGGACCACCCCCAACCAACCCCTCCAGGAGTAACACATAAATCGGCACCTGGAGTGGGCGTTTCTATATATAGATTAGTTGTTTGATGAAGTGCTTGAAGTGGTCGTAGTTGTGATGGATAACTGCAGTAGCAGGAAGGTCATTCCAGTTTTGCATGTTTGTACAAAAAACGAAAGATGGTCCGACAATATAATACAATACTATAAAATACAATACAGTAAAATATAATACAATAGTTATACATACAAGGTTGGGGAGGTTAGCTTATACTTTGAGTAGTACTAGATGCATGCAAGTAGACAAAAAAAAATGGAACTTGCAACACAGTTATAGTAAGCACTGGTTCTAGTAAGTTAATGTGATTAACTTGGCACAGGTCCCAGAGATCACATGCAAATTGGGTCGAACAATGGTGCAGTATGTTAGTAACATTTAATAGGTGATAATTATCATATTACTATATAATATGTTAGTAATATGTTGTGCTATATGTTGGTTTGTTTTCACATACAGCTGAACTTGGAGATTATGACAGTGAGGAACATGGGGACAACTATGTCTCTGAGTTCAAGCTCCTTCTGAAACAGACCCCTCGTCTTGAGGAAAAGATCGCCGAGATTCACCAGCAGCAACTCAGGTTGGCCTAGTTTCTATTCGTCTTACCTTTACCTATGCAGATTGCAAGCAAACGCTTTGTTGTATATACAGCCTTTGTCAAAAATAAACAGCCCAAGGAGTTTGCTTGGGTCCTGAAACATGGCTGGTTTTACATCCTCAGCGACCGTAATCTTTCAAAGATGGGAGGAGCTCTCATCCTCAAACCTCCCAAGCTTAGGACTGCCAAATGTGCTAGAGAGCCCTGCCACACAGCTTAAAGCAAACTGCTTGGCTATATATTTTTGACAAATGCTGTACATCTGTGGAAATGGATGTCATGACTCTGCCCTTGTTTGTTCGCAGCACAGTGTTTTCATCATGTCGGTTTGCTGACTTGCCTAGTTTATAGTATTACTGGAGAATGTATATCCACCACTTCAAATTGTAATGACATCAGTTTCCTGCTGCACACTGAGATAAGTTTATGTTTTGAAAGGGCAGAGATATCAAATTTTATGTAGTGCTTTTGCTTTTGGAATGATGTGCAAGGCATCACTAAACATAGGCCACTATGTGAAATTCATGTACACCAAGTAAATAATTTACGTGTTTATTTCTCCTTCTGTGTAATTTCAGTTTTGATTTCAGCTGCTGAATGCAGGGGGTTATACTTCACAAATAGGTACAAGGTCTTTTGAGGCATAGAAAAACTACAGTGTAATAGCTGTTTGCTCACTAGCTGTTATTCCGGCTTCCAGAACATGGTAGCATAGAAGTTTAAGTGAATTAAAATGATAAATCAGCGATTATATTGTAGTTTTTGTATGCCTCGCATGATCTCATATCTGCTTGTGACTTTGCGCAAATACCATCATTCACCTCACCATCATTCACCTGCTGAAACAAGCTAAATGGGAGAAAAAAAGTTAAGTTATAAATTAATACTGGGTGCAGGCAGATTTCATTTGGTGATCCATGTTTACCCTGTAGCATGCATAATTCCAAAGGAAAAACATGCAATGAAAAATTCGGCATCTCCAGCTCTCTAAGCATTCATGAGCTTCAGCTAAAATGTGATTAGCAAGTATGTATGCCATGAATAAGCACAGATAGGTAAGCTCAGAGGATGTCAATCCCTGCATAGGATGTCAGCCCCTGCTAGGGTCACAATAATGCCATCAGTCTCTTTTTTTCTCTTTTGTGCTCTGTACTCTTGAGCAGCCTAGTCTGCACTGATGTATATGGGCATATTTATTTGAAGAAGCAGCCATATAACATAAGACGTTGCGCTGTATCTCTGCTTCATGTTAGACTTTCTCCAGTGGACTGCAGTTAGGTACATGATTGCTGAAAATCTTCATGTGCATTAATTAAATTCGGGGTGGGTCTATTCATGGGAAGTGTAAATTACTTGAATCTGTCCTCCTTGCTGTGCGCTGCATAGACACCATGATCTGCACTACACTGTGACTGCCTGCTGTTAATGACACGACAGTGCCCGCTGGCAGCAAACTGCAATTCAAAGCATCTATTACTCATGTCAGTTCAAAGCAGTGATGCAGTTGGTCCTGTTTGCTTTCAGAGGCCAAGTGCCAGCCATGGCAGAGGCCAACTTTCTGCGCAAGGCTTGCCTCCTTGACACATATGGTGTTGACCCACATCCTGTCAAGGTATGCATATCTTGTGCACTTCTGTTGTGAAAGTGTGTTAGTTAATGGGTTTTTATGTACCAAAACTATGCCCACTTCATGAGGCATGCTGTAGTAGAGGGCTCAGGGTCAAGTTTTTGCTGCTTGGGGTTTTTTGACTTGTACTGGAGTCTCGGCGCACAGGTATATTTGCACTTGGCCGCCATCAAAACTAGGCCGCCATGGATAGGATGTAAGCCTGCAGTGTGGATTTGTGATTAGGTGCCTCCGGCCAATGAAGGGTTTGAAATTCCTACTTGCACTATGGCCTTGTGTTGCTAAAGATAGTGATGATTCTTTTTGCTACTCTGTCATTTACTTTACTAATGGCGGACCAATGGGCTTTCACCATCCTGATCATTACTTTTGGTATTGTTGACAGAGGTATTTAGGTATGCTGTAGTAAATTTGCATGATCGTTGAGGATGGTGTTTATTTTCGAAATTAAGCATATTTATTTAATGCATGTATATGTGTTTGGTCGGCAAGATGAGATAGGTCACAAATTTTTAGCAGTATTATCTGAACTTGTCAATTTTCATCTCGATTGTGCTACATGTGCTGAATTACTAGTTTTAGTCACGATATCGGTGTTAAAAAGTTTCAAGTCAACATTTTGATCATTTCCTGCGGATTTTAAGGCAGTTGTTATAGACTGGAATGTCTTGTCTACAGGACCACAAAGGAAATCAGTTGTACCTGGGCATCAATTATGCAGGCATCCTTACCTTCCAAGGCAGTCGCAAGACCCATCACTTCAAGTGGTAAGCAAGCAAGAAAAAAAAAGCTGCGACAATTTCAAGTATCAATTGCTTTTCCTAAATAAGGCAAGCACCACACTCAGGGTTGCTCCTACTTCTTAGTTCGCTTACTAAAGCACTTTTGAAATATTGGTGGCAAGCACTTTTTGCTTACTTCGACTTTCATTTCATACTCGTGTATTTATCTACTCATTGTTAATCACTGCCAGAGAAATTGTTTGACATGCTTGCTACATATTTTTAATAAATCAGGATTTTATTTTTTCTAAAAGAGATGTTTCAATTTTTCCACAAAAGGCTAAAGGTCATGGTTTGGTTTAGGGGTGTGTGAATATTCAAAATATTCTAAAAGCAAATCAGATATCCTCCTGTTTAAGTTCCTTGTGCATGCTTTACATAGTGCATGTTTTAATCTATTTGAAACTGTTAAAGTATGTTTTCAAGTATTCAAATAATTTTTGAATGATCAGTATGATGACGCCATGGTGTTCTTCAACGACAGCTCCAAAAACAGCACCCACCTTGCCATTGCACCGCACCCTGCTGCTATCACTGTATGCGGGCAGAAAGGTTCACCACCGTGATGCAATGTGTTTGTGTGACAGCATTCATAATTCTCATGCATGTGTGTCAAAATAGGACAACATAGCAAGGTGCAGCAAGTTTTAGCTAATCCTGCCACCTGCCGCATTGCATGTAATGTGAGGCCATGTCTCATGCCCATCTCATCTACAGAGATGTGATAGTTCATTTGCTAATCAGTAGTAACAGAAATTAGATTTCTCATGTGCTGCTTCAGTGTTGTGTCCCCCTAGTAGGGATCACTGTTGCATCTTTCAGCACCTGTAGCAATAACTGCATGAGTTATAGCGCCCTAGCCGTGCCGCTAGTGCTTCGCTGCTTTTACTCGCATGCCGCCAGTCAAATCAAATATTTATGCGAATATTCGATTCATATATGTTTTGGTTCATTCGCTATTCTATTTGCCAGTTCGGTTGTTAGCTAGACTAGGTATTCGTATTATAGATACAGTACCATAGCGGCACTAGACATATTCAATTCAGTTTGGAAACTACTGCCACTATTCACACACCCCTAGTTAGATTCATAATCTCCTTAAATACAGTTCGCTGAGGGCTGACTATGCATATTATAAGGTGTCATCACTCTCTCTGAGCTGTGACTTAGGAATATAATTCACAGCTCAGAGACAACATTCACATCGCAAGCCATAAATCATTGTATTTGTGTTGCAGTTTTTCCTGCCTGTGTTGCAAAGTATTTTGTGATGGAGATTTCTGCATGCATGTAGTTTTCTTTCATCCATCTAATCAGCTGGCCAAGCACGTGCCGAGTTAATCGCTAGAATAGGAACAAAGCTTGCAAAAATTTTGTGCATTGTGCAAGCATGATATTAATTCATTGTTGTTGCAGATCATATCGTGTAAGTAGGAGTATTTTTTTTAAATTTTGTTGAATAGTCACTCTATTACTAGATATTCGAGGTCACTCATGACAGCGAGATGCCTTGGTACACTGTTTGAGTTAGATTCAGTGTGGCGGAGTCATTTATTGCCGCATTTATTATTTGACTTCTGTCCTGCAAATAATTTTTGAAACTGTTCAAGTGATTTGTAAACGTTGTGTGGGGTAGTCCCACGTAAGAAGCGCTGGTTAAATTCTGGTTCTGCAAGTTGAGACCGCTGCAGCAACATTGATGAAAGTACACTAATCAAGTAGTTTTATCATTCTGAATGTGACGAGCTGGCTGTAATCATAGTGCAGTGTGAATTCAGATCTGTTTTGCAAGACATTTGTTTTCAAAGGAGAAAATGGCGGTGTAAGCCTTCTATAGCTGTTATACTAGAAGGATAGGATATTATGGCATTTGCGTAGTCATTCCAGTTCAGCAGCCCTTGTTGATTTTTCATGACATCGGTTCTCTTGGAAACTATTTGCAGTTTTGCTCCTAATAACCCTTAGTGTTGCCAAAGATGTGCAAAAATCAATGAATATATCTTCTTTCAAAACATTGTGTGTTTATGGTTTCTCGATAGAGCAGTGCTGCATCAACTTATTTTTATTAAAATCAAATTGCTTATTGCATATTTCACAGACACATCTTATTGGACTGTGGATAACATGTAGCAAATATGGGAAATACAAAAACTGGCGATGTGTTCAGTACGCGCTTTTCCTCATGAGACAAGGAAATATGTGTGATTGAAAGCAGACTTTAAAAGTCTTGAATTTTTCACATTACAGCTGTTGCTGTTTATGTTCGTAGATTCTGCAAGCACTAAAGGCAGGTTGTCTGATTCGTGTGTGTTGACTGCAGTAGTAAGACCAGTAAAATCAGTTGTAGTAAGAGGGCAGAAGTTACACGCTATGACAAGGATGTGCCCACAGTTACAGTCCACTTTGTGAGTGCATGCTGTACACTGCATTTACCCTGTTCTAAAGCGCATCATATTGCTCCTGTTAAGGAAATGATTGCTTAACTGGTTTTCATTTTGTACCCGATTCCATCATGCACGCGGTCTCTATGTTTCTTCAGCACAATATGTTCTGGTATTATAAGTTTAATGCAGGATTCTTATATGAAATGTCTCATTATTTTTGCCCTTCATCTTTTCCTTGTAGGCTAAAAAAAAAATGTGAACATTTATTGTGTTTCTGACCAACAACTCCCTCCCCCTTTCCCCATTTTTTTATTAACTTTGAAGCTTGCAGTGCCTTCTATTGGCCATTGCTTTGGCATGCCCTAGTTTGTGTAGCTGCTTTCAATCTCTAGTGACTACAGTGTCCCAGTCCACTAGCCTTTCACATATTTCTTTCAAAGAACAGAAAGACAGAAAAGCTTTGAGAATATAAGGGCTACATGAAAAATTGCATGATCAGGCATTTCATTTCTAATTGCAACCTTAACTTTTAATTCTTAATCATTAATAGTCATTTAATGCTAATTATTTAGGCAGTGTTAATACCTAAATGAGGATACTCCTATGCAGGCATGATGACCTCCAGCAACAGTCAATTGATACTCATCTTGGCACAATGCATAGCTTCTTAAGGCGTGGTCCTGCTTAAGGCTTACTCCTTGTGTATTGCTACAGGACCAGAGTCTTGGGTACCAGTCTTACCCATTTGTCTTGTCTGTTTTTAGGCCTGACATCCAGAAAATCAACTATGAAGGGAAGATGTTCATCATTCACCTGATGTTTCCTGAGGTAAATTTGTGCCAGGTTGTGTGCTGCCTTGTTGTCCTGCCTAATGTCTGTCCATGTGTTTTCGTTGTGCTGCTAGGACGTCAAAGCAAAGGTGAGTTCATCTGTGCACAGTGGGCACTGTAGCATGTTGGCACTGGCTTGTTGCCCAATTGCTGTTGCATGTTTTGCTGACTCGTGAGAACTCACGAGTAGGCAGTGCAGCTTGAGGTTTAAAAACCAACTGTGCTTCTCTCAACTTCTCTGCTGGCTGCGTTTTCTAGCCTTTTCTTGTGAAATGTTTGTGCTGTGGTATGGCTTAAGTGTCAATGGCTGGTGGGTATGTAGCATTAGGTCAGTCCCTGGTGTTATTCTGTTAATGTAACAAAATAAGGGAAGCAGTTCAACGAGGAAGTGCTCGTTTAGCAAGTGGCAAGTTCCCTCACCTTAAGCTACTGCACCTGTTTTCATGCCTTCATTGGATGCTGTCTATGCCTGCAATTTATTCTAACCTGCTTTATATTGTCGCCCCAGCTTGTCAGATCCACGGCTGTTGCAGTACCCTGTATTGGCTTGGTGATTTTATTGCAAAGTGAACATACTGCATGCAAAATTACTTTCTTGTGCAGCTTTGCTCATGACTCATGCTGACATAGCTGCTGGGTAAGACAGACTTGACTTGAGGTGTCAATCAGGTTGAGCTCAGCACACTGCAGCACGGAGATTGAGTTAAATTGCACAGAGCAAGTATTGCACCTTTGTTGAAGCTAGACTGATAATCTTGGTGGATTGTTTATGGATGCGGAATCACTTTCTAGCACAGTCATGCTTGCTTCGTGTCAGCTGTGGTTGCAGAGTGGTACCTGCATAGACACAGAGGCACGTTTAGTACTCTGTTAGTGCTGGTCAAGTATCCTGACAGCACCCTTCTCAAATCTGCACCTTTATTAAGGAACTATAAACACTAATATGAATTGGTTCATTTGAAAAAGAAAAAAAAATGGAGGCCTGAAGACATTGGTTAGGGAAATGGGCAGGTGTATTGGATAATGGATTAAGGGTATGAAATAGGAGATGGAATATATAGTGGGGGTACAGGTGAACTGACCTTTTAAGGATGTTAAATCTGCAGACTTTGCCAATTAGAGCTCGGCTGGAAGAAAAAACAGCACTGATACGAAGTACCAATGGTGACTCATGGTTTGCTTTTCTACACTACGAGTGATGATGGTGGTATTAAGTTCATCAGCTGCACTTCATGAATTTTTCTGAGAAATAGCAGGACTAAATGAGACACTTTGTGTTCTCTGTTAGTTTTTTCGTATGACATGAGAAAAGTTTCAAAATGGCAAAATGGGCTGCAGTGGTGTCATAAAATGTGGCTGGTTTTGTGGTGTCACACTTGACATCGCAAGTTCGACTGCCTGGCTTAGAATACAAACTCATTTACTCAGCTGGGAAGTTTGCAGCTATGAAAAAAATCTGTCCCTGATGATCAAACAGGGAAGTGATTGCAAAGTGCATGGTTCTCAGAAGTTGAGTTTGTGGTCTCGTTGAGCGGGTTCAGGGGTCATGAAGGGGGTTGATGTAGTGGTCATTTTTCTCCTCATTATGCATGCACTTCTGTCCCCCATCCAATCTTTTGCATACACTGGCTGTTGAGAGCCCAGAAGGCAGGCGTCTAAGCTGGCAAGCCATGCAGAATGTTGTCCGGTCCGACTGATGGCCTCTGGATGGATTTCCAGGGAATCGCAAAACTCTGCAAAGGCAGTTTTAATGAGAAAGATGAGACAAAGGTGCTGGCTCCTAGCTTGAGTACAGACAGTGGCCACTGTAGTTTCGGAAATAATTGGCGTAAAATATGGACTGAGCTGCACCTGTCTTGGAAACATATTTGTGCAACTCTGTTTATTCCTTGGTTCATTGCCTGCTGCTGTGTGAAAATAAAATTTACCGTCACTAAATGAACTGCCATTTAGGCTCATCTTTCGTTTTTCAAGACCTTTATATTGCCTGCACACTAAGACTAGCCACAGGCAGAAATAATCACAGAATTATGAAATATCAGCTGAAGGTTTCTGACTTGCTGACGCTTGATTTACGTGGCGGTCTGAGAGTAGGTTTATTTTTTCTTTTCCCAGAATGCGGGCAATGCTAACACACTGCTTTGCATGGTTCTCTTATTTATGTAGAAGAAGCATCTGATGGGCTTCAAGTGTCCTACTCAGTCTGCCTGCCATCACCTGTGGAAGTGTGCTGTTGAGCAGTGCTATTTTTTCACGTAAGTTGCTGGGCAAAAAAAAATGTACACTGCATTTATTAAGGTTCATGTACTTTGCTTGGGGTAGCACTGCATAGTGTTTTTATTTCTCATCTTTTCAACACATGCAAAACGAGATGATACATTTTCTAATCCCAGCTCGTTACTTTTCTAAAACTGCATTTTAGCTATCAGCAGCTTGTTCAGTGGTGACCTTGGTATTTTCAAACAATGTAAGAACAATGCAGATGTAGGAAGCAATTTAGGAAATGCTGCAGATGCTGCAATCCCTTCTTCCTGTTCTTTCGGATAGTGTTTGACTGTAATTGCACTACCTTTACATTCTCTGCCATGAGAGCTACTCTCTTGTATCGACTGCGCTTGAACTCTGCCTAATGTCCAGTACGGATGCACAACATTCACTGCGCCACCTCACCTATGTAAATACACTGCGATGTGTTATGGGTGGTGTGAACCATTTCGTTTTAGCATGCCCGCAATTTTGTTGAGCATGAAATACTTCTGGAAAATCTGAGGAGTTTTCTGGTTCAGTACAGTGCTTCAGTTCAGTGCTGTTCAAAGCAGTGTTGATCTGGTTCAGTACAGTGGTGATCACTGAAAACCTATAGCCTTCTGTGAGTCATTATGCTTTGACTACCTTTAAGGCCATGCTGTGTTGCTGTGGAAATTTCCTGGTTCATAGCAATATTTGCAACACTTCCGTAATGAAAACTACTCACTTATGAAAACGTAGAAGCTAACTGCAATTTGTTGAAACCCCCGAAATATGTTAATTTGCATTATATGTATGTGATAACATTTCTCATCATTTTAGTTTCGAGTACGAATCTAATGCGAATATGAAAAAGAAATGGCTTCAAATATCGAATCGAATATCTGTTCACTATGAAAAAAATATTTCAGAAAATGATATACAGGCAAGCGCTGTGGCACTTATGTTTTCCAAAACTGTGCATGTTCTTTGCAGCTGAAATAAACAAAACCAGACTGACTCAGCACTGTATAACAAAAACATGATGCGCACAGAAATGTATATTAGTGCTTGGTTAGATAGCATAACAGTATCCAACCTATAATGTGGTCATGTAAAATGAAACCTATAAAATAAACATGGCTGTCACCTAAAGATAACGTGACGGCTAGTAAAACCTCATTAATTCGGAGGAGTTCAAGGGACATGGAGGATATTTTCGAATTACCTGAAGGTAGATTTATAAATTGCCCCGCGCACACCGAAAAAAAAAAATGCCGAAAATGTGGTGAAGCTTTGTGAGGAAGCTCCATTGCACAAACATCAAAAAGCCTGTAGCCTGTGTCCAGTGCGCAGTTTTGCCGTGCTAGAAAAATGACACAGACGTGAGGGAAGCGCACATCGGTGTTAGAATGGCGAGGCTGCTTCCAAATAGGAAAAATAATTATCAGTAACGCACCAATTGGCGTTTGAAACTGGCGTGAAGCTGGGTTCGAACAATGGGCAAATGTGTGGGCCGACTGCTGCCATCGCCGCGAGGCAGCGGCGAAGCTCAGAAACCAAAACTACGCGGCCAGGCTATTTTTTGGCCTGGTGACGGGGGCCCTTTGATCGTTGTCACGCCTGCCGTTATGCCCACTTAAGAGGTGCATGGGTTACAAAGCACCATGCAAGAGGTGGGATTTTTACACCATTGCTTGCCCTGTTGCGACACACCGACTTGCTCCTTCGGGAGCTTCATGCAAAGTTCCGAAAGTGGGCTTTCCCACATATCATATGTGAAGTTCGCTGAACTTTTCGTGGCACCAGCTGGTCTTTTGTTCGCGAGGAATGCCGCTCCTGTAGACTCAGAAGGACACCATTTGGTGGCAGCTGTATCGCCAACAAAGGGACCTGTCCCGTCCCCGTCTCCCCATCGTCTCCCGATGTCTGTTCTTCGGGCATAACCCCTCTTGAAGAAGATTAGGCAGGTACAGCTGTCGACCTGTGCGGCGTCAAGGGGTTGCCGAGACTTTGGGAATGCAGGAGATACGTCTGGGTAGGATCAAGTGACCATGCAGCGCATTCTTCCCTTGACGACTGTCTTCCTCTTTTTTTTTTTTTTTCTGTGAAGAACCCACTGCCTTGAGTGATCGTTCTTCGGCATACGTTTGTCTCGCATGCACGTGTGCGAAAGAAAAACAAATTAGGAATGTAGTAACTTCGGTGCGGTGGGAAATGGTAGTGGTGTTTGTGATGTTTGTGTGTTTTTTGCAACCTCTCCTTTTCCAAATGTCTGGCTGGCCGAGGGAATTGCAGAGTTCTGGTTTTCCTTTCCCCGACCATTGTTTAGTCCATATTATTTCCCCAATCTGTGATTAGTTGGCGGAAACCTTATTTTCCTTTCCCTAACCACTGATTGGTGATGGGGATCGCTTGTTACCCTATTGGTTGCTGTCCCCTCTAAGGGCAGAGACAGAGGGGTTAATAGTAGGCGCTCTGGGTTGAACCGGGGCTGAATTCGTCTGATCAACCGTTTAGTCATGTTGTAAATAGTTTTATCCTTGCTCGTTTCTTCTTGTTTTATTTATGTTGTAAATAAATAGTTAACCTTCTCCTTTCCTCGAGTAACATTTGCGAGTTAGAACCAGAGGGTCATCAAGAAGCCTTGATTTCATCATCAGCGAGGTGTTTCCTCTCATCGCCACCTGAAGGGGATTGCAACTGGCGCAGTCAAATCAAGATTGCAACTGGCGCAGTCTGAAGAGG
Organism: Amblyomma americanum; assembly: GCF_052857255.1. Taxonomy (NCBI): domain Eukaryota; kingdom Metazoa; phylum Arthropoda; class Arachnida; order Ixodida; family Ixodidae; genus Amblyomma; species Amblyomma americanum. The sequence continues at coordinate 153,338,490 of NC_135499.1, read as the reverse complement.
AAACCCAACTTCATAGTTGACCAAAATGAGATGGCGGAAGTCACGCTCGGAGAGTACGAAGGCGACGGGACGAATGCCATGGGTGTCGGCGTTAGGAATGTAACACATTATGGAAGCATCAAAGAAAAGCAGTGCGTTCTCTCTCTGCAGTTGTTCGAAGCTTGTGGTTGGCCATCATTTCGCTCGAGGTCAAGCCTATCGGCGGCCAAATGCAATCGCTCCACGCGATAAACACCAGAGAAGAGAGCGAAGAGGATGCATTTGTATTTTCTTCCTGGCATTTTGAACTCGATTGTCGGATAATTTACTCAGATATTGCGGTTTTGCCACAGCCAAATTTATCAAAGTCGGTGCGGTATACGATCGCTAGCAAATATTCAAAAATTCTCGAATACGGTTATGAACCAAATATCAGTCACATTCAATTTGTATTTTAAATCTCGAATATTCGCACACCCGTATGAAAAAAAGTTTTTTTTTTCTTCTTCTTTTGAAAGAGACAAAACATTGACAAAGCTCAGTTCACTTTCTAAAATATTGTATATAGGTGCAGACTTGTTGCATGGGCAGGAGCAGCAAATGGATGCTTACACTTGCGGACAACTTTCTGTTGCTATGCAGCCAAGGCTAGGCAGGAAAGGGAAGGAGATGTGCCTTTGTCCACGTGTCATGGGGTGTAGGTTTTTCTCTGTTCGGGCTAGGTGCAGGGTCGCTAGGGCAGAGATAGGCCATTCCCCACAACAATGGGACAAAGCGCCGTCTCATTCCCTTTCCTGCCCAGCCTTGGCTGTTTAGCCACAGAAAGCTGTCCGCGAGTATAGGCATTCTTTTATTACTTGTGCACTTTTCTTGCAGCTTTTATTGTATTTCCACTTAATTGCTCACCTAAGTTAGAGACCTTGTTCTGTCTTGAACTGCATTTACACGTGAACCAACACGGACAGTGTAACTGTTGTTTCATTTCGGATAGTCATTCAGTCAGTGAGTCGCAGAATAAATGACAAAACATTAACAGCATTGATAGTTAGTAAATGAAATTGAAATTAATAATGGGAGAAGGTGTATCCTTTCTAGAGAAGCATCTTGGCTGAATGGAACGAACTAGCTCAGTGCCACCATGGTGCTGTCTCCTTACACCACCTCTTGCTCCCTCTTCCTAGCATGCCTTCATCAAGCGAGGTGCCATCTGTGACCACTGGGGGCGGATTCTTCTCACGAGGTTCTCGGCTGCGGTACAGGTGAGTTTCGTCATTGCATCAGTCTTTTTTTATTATGTTTGTTGTTCTTTTCTTTATTATTTCATTGTGCCTTTTATCGTGTAAGGCTGGCACCCTTTGTGGCGTTTCGCTATTGTCCCAGCTGCTGGTAAATGTGTAGCCAAGTCTTTGTTGCTTAAATGTGAAGAATAAGCAAAGGTGTGGTATTGCTAGAAAAGACATGACATATGTGAACAAAAATGTAAATGTAGCCATGGAATTTCTTGTTCACCAATTTCATGATTAGTGTAATATACTGTGAGATGATCAGTGCATAACTCAACATGTTGTCACAGAAATAAAGTGCTAAGTACTATTTCATTCATTCATTTATTTCCTCAAAGGTCTCAATCGAGACATTACATGAGGGGGTGGGTGGTTATGGCAAACAAAGGAAATAAATTATGATAAGAGGTTTTCAATGAGCCGCTTGAATGCTTGTGGGTTGATGATAGTGGCAACTTCGTTGGGTAGGTTTGATAGTCCTTGGCTGTAAAATGTTTTTTTTTTTGGGGGGGGGGGGGGGGGTAGTGGGGGGGGGGGGGGGGGGCATTTTGCCATCTTGAGTGCTGAAACAGTAGAAACATTGTGACCTTACCTTTTTTTTATCCCTTTGAGCATTCATTTTTCTTGATGAGGTTGTTGGCAGAAATTCTTTTTCAGTTTTATAGTTAATGGGATTTTGGCAGGTGGGGCTACGAGAGGAGTGCCCAAGGCGAGTTTATTATTGCTGAGACCATAAGAGAGCATGTGATTGTTGTCGTCCTCCTCAGCCAAGACATTTAATTTTATTTTGGTAGCCTCATATTGGCATGTTTCGTATATGACATCTAAGGCACTTACTGCGCTCTATTCGTTGAAGCGTTCCTTAACATCTGCTGCACCTGACACCAAATTATTAGCGTATACCTCACTTGTTCGTTCAGTACTAGAATATAGCATAATCTGCTGGTTTCCGTCGACTAACCACTGCATTGAACAATTAGAAAGCGTTCAGCGAAAGGCCATTAGATTCATCTATAACAAGTACCGCCGTAGCGATTCCCCTACAGCACTGTTACGCAAAGCTGGTCTTCCAACAATACAAAATAGGGCCAAATTCTTGCGGCTAAAGTTTCTTTTTCTACTTTTAAATGATGCTTTCAAAATAGATAAAAATATGTACTTGTCATTTTCTAAATCATTAAACTCGAGAACAAAGCATACTAAGCACATTACCTAGTACAGATTTCATAGTGACACATTCAAATCTTCGTTCTTTCCACAAGCCATCCGAGATTGGAAAGCGTTGCCGAATGATGAGGTCACCTGTAATTCGTTTGATGCTTTTTTGGAAGGATTGTCAGATCTTGAATCGGAATAAGTGTACTGTTTTGGAAATTTGTTTTTTATTTTGTTTTCTGTGCACATGATTTATCGGATTGTATTGCATTGCCTTGTTCCTTTTTTTTAAGTTATTTTGCTAGCAATTGTTACTATTTTCATTCCTGCACTAACCTGGCCGTAAACTTTTTTTTATGTGTATATGTAATTTATCCCTGTCCAGCAAAAGCCTCCACAATGAGGCTAGCAGTATGTTGTAAATAAAAAAAATGAAATAAAAATAATTTGACCAAATTTCAGTTATTAGCAAAAATGAAAATTCACATTAGTGTTGCAGCCTTCTGTGGCACTAGATCTGATAGGTTTCAAGACATCAAGTTGCAAAGGCCCTCTGCACATATTTTGCATGCACCAAATCTTGGTGCTGTATTTTCCATTTCGTAGTGGCACTGCAAACAAGCCTCAAACATGGGTCTACCTAAGCCACTGTCACATTTGTTACCAACCAGAGACCTGGGTATTGTCATGCTGTGCTGTTGTGTTTAGGAGAATCTTCGAAGGTGGAGTAGAACACCAAAAAGCATAATTATTCCGAATTATTGCTCGGCCTACCGGATAGCCTCAACTGCCACCAACGTACTGCAACTCTTTTGTTGCCACAGCGGCCGAGTGGAGCGAGAAGTTATGGATGACATGAAGAACATTCGAAGAGACCCGCCCCAGTTCCAAAGGACATTAACACGGCCGCCATCATTCCGGCAGAAAACTGCTGCATCAACAACAATGGCACCTCCACTCTCACCATCCAGGCTGCTTAATGAGGATTCACCGTTGCGAGACTCTGGTAGGTATATTGTGCCTTCCAGTAAGCACGGTTTGTATTGCATTGCTATTACAGAAATTATTGCGGAAGTGCACAGCAGCTAGATTTGCTGTGGAATATCATGCCATTCTCGCGCACATTTTTTTTTATGCGTGTTGCTAAATAAATGTGGGTAAGCTAAAATTTGACAACAGGCCGGGCCATTCTGAGTCATCTTCCAGTGAACACGCAGCTTTACTTTTGTTTGTGCAGAATGCACAGAAAATGGGAAGGCATAGGTCCTTTTATTCAGGATTTATTTGCCATTGCTTAGTCCCAAGATGTTCATGTTTCACCTGTTCTCACCGGCAGCCACTTAGCTAAGAAGTCTACTTAGTGGGAAGTGTAGGGCAAAATATAAGCATGTTCTTGCATTGTTTGTTTATTAGTTATTTGCCATATTTCACTTGTGTTACGCACTTGGAAGAAGCATTTCATTCACTCTTTCGGATTTCCAGGAACGCAATAAAGTGAGGAATTTGCATGCACCTATTGCACTGCACATAAGTGCAGTGCATTGATAACTGAAACTGAGCATTTCGCAGATCTCAGCATCATTCAACTTATTCTGAGTTAGTCATCTATCAGCCTTATTTGAGAAAAATAAAGTGCAGTAATCAATCAGAACACAGCTCATTTCTAGACATCCTCTCTTATATTAAGGGTCCCTAATTTCGAGAAAAGACAGCGAGAAAGTTTGGAATCATGTGAGAATTTTTTTTAGAGCGCAGCTCTTAAGCGCCCGTTCCTGCGTTAAGCAGCGTACCTCGGCGCCGGCCTCGGTGCAACCGATCGAACGAGCGCATCGGAGGATAAAAGAGAGCAAATGCAGAGTGCAGCACAGGACAAAAGATGGTTAGTGAAAAGAGCGGTGAGGAAGAAAGCGGAGAAGGAGGGAAATGGCAGCAGCGTGAATAGTGGGGTAGCACACGCTATCGTCTGCTTGCCAATGATGTCACCGCTAAGTAATGCATCGCTCGCCACAGATAGCGCCTCTATGAGACAATTGGCAACTATACAGACTGTTGCATAAATCAGAGAAAACCGAAAAAAATTTAGGTGGCATACTTGCCTGATCTGGTCAGAGAATCGAAAATTTTCATTGTCTGCGGTGACGGCAGACCGAAATGGCAAGCTTTCGCAGCACTCGTACCCATAGCGCCATCTGTGCTTGCCAAAGGAACAAGCAGTCTATCATTGAGGCTGCGGCAAAACACAAGGGGGAGAAAGTGCTTTCTCTGCTATTTTATCAAAATTGGGAGCAGAAAACGCTGCTGCACGCAACTGCCCCTCTCCCCACACCTTGTGTGTCTGCCATGGGCTTCTCCACAGCCTCCCTGCTCAGTAGAGTGCTCATTCGTCTGAAGGGTGCACGATGGTGCTGTCGGCATCATTACAGCGAAAGCTCACAGTTTTGGTTTGCCGTCGCCACAGGCAATAAAGATTTCCAATTAATTTTGACCGAATCAGGCAAGTACTCCACACAAACGTAACATAAAACAAAACTGACCGCCAAATGTCACCTTTCTGCGAATTCTCAGCGCTAACGAGCAGGTGGTTAGGCAAGGGAATTTTTTTTTTTCTCGATTTTTTCTAATTTACGCAGCAGTCAGTAGAGCTTGCGCCGAGTGCCATCGGCTCTCTCCGACTACGGACAGTGATAGTGAAGAAAGTGCGAGGAGGAAAGTGGAGAAGTAGGAAACAGTGGCAGCATGAAGAGAAACCAAAGCGAGACTCATTGGCGGCGGAACGCTGTGCGCGCTGGCCAAGTTGAAACCTAGAGCCGCCTCCATTCGGCACTGCGTGTTCCGTATGCGGTCGCCTACAGCTCAAGTACCGCAGCAGCTGTGCTTAAAAATCGCATTACCGAAAAGCGCAATTGTCGGAAAATTTTTTTTGCTAATTTCACGTAGGTAATGCATTTACCGTTAGCTGTTGCTTTATTGCCACTTCGCTTAAACTGGATGCAGCGCAACAACAGCAGCTGAAGAACTTGAAAAGGGAGTTGTGTATATTGTTTACAGTACACCTCTTCCTCTTGTAAACAACGCGACATCAAAGGGGCATGCTCCAAAGGGCAAAGTCGCCCACTTTTGCCTCTTAATTGGTTTTATGCTTGTCAAGTGTTCCCCCGCCGCCGTTGTACCACGCTGTCAGAAGCTACATGTTTTGCAAGCCAGCCCAGCCCTACATGTGCCAGTGACATAGGCCAGAAGAGATTTATTCCTTCACCCAATGTGTATTGTTACTGTTCTGCTTGCACTATTGTCAGCTACAACTCAAGAATAAAGTGGCACATTTCCCTGGAAGGAAGCCCTCTAACCAGTGAATCCTCTAACCTCTAACCTTTTGTTATCGTGTCATGATCAACCCGCCTTGCACCTATCGCAGCCACTAGCAGGTGCTTGCTAACAGCTACAAGGCTATTGACTGCAACATCATGACAACCGGTCAGCGCCATTGGTTGAGGTGCCTCGTTTTAGAGGAACTTTGCCTCTTTATTCCTGGATTGTATTCGATTAGAGCCGATATCAACAGAAACATTGTATGTGTGTGTGCCAGAAGGCCGCAAAGCTAAAGAAGCATTCCAAGGACTAAGTTAACAGCTTTAAATTACTTGGTCTATTATTTCATTCTGATTTTCTCTGCATGCATTGTGATCGCTTTGTTTCAGTTGGGCCGGTGACAAACCAACAGCAAACACAGCAGCCTCCCATATCGATGGAGTCTGGTGACGGATTTCCCGTTGACGAACAGCCAAAGCGGATGGGTACACCACTTGAGCTCCTTGACTCTGGCGAGTCGGGCGAAGAGAATGGTACCACTGTGCTGCGACCTCCGAACCATGACCTCCACGTTGACCTGACCCCAACAAGAAACACACCTGTTGCGGATGACGAAGATGGCAACACACCAGACACACCCACTTCAGACATGGCATTCGACCCGCAGCCAACACCAGACTACGAGCCCGAACGTGAAAGCCAGGAGCCAGCCTTTGTGACGCCGCAACCGTCACCACGAGTTATGCTTGTGGCATGGCTTGTTGTGCCGCTGCTGCTGCTTCTCTTTCTGCTAATAATTCTGATGGAGTGGGACTGGGCCCCCCTTGCCGACATGCAGAGGCTGCCAGAGCTGGTCTTGCTTCGAAAGCAGTACTACGAACCCACCAGGGATGCAATAGGTACTTGGATCAGCGCCCTTTTCGGCCCACGCTGAGACTCCTGGTGACCCGGTGAATGGTGATACATCACAAAAAGAACCCCCATGTGAAAAGCGGATTGGCAGCAGTTTTGCGACTACCCAGTAATGGAGAAAGCCTCGCAGCAAAATCTGGCCGTTCTCACACCACACATATACATGGACATTCCCCCAAGACTATTTTATGTTTGTGCGGACAGGTGTGCTTGTTGAGAAGAGTGAAAGAAAAAAAAATTGTGGTTTTGGTTATGGGGAGATTCGTCGAGGGTGGTAAAGCCTCGTAGCATTTAGTTTCCTTTCTTCACCAAAGCATGATGCACATGCAAAATCTCGCTTCCTCTTTAGATGTGTTCAGAATTTTTATTTTCTCCTTTAATCAGTTGTGTTGTAGGATTTGTAGAGCAAAAGGCTGAGAAGGCACCCAAGTTTTACCCTGTACAAGATTTTTATCCGCTTCGTGCATTTTTTCTATCGGCGATAGCCATTCTGACTCTAAGGTTGTGGTGGGCAGCTCGCATTCCCCTCCCGTAGACATTCCAGAGGAAAGGAGTGTGATTCATGCTGAGAAAGTACTGTGTTCTTGGCCGTGTTCAATTCTGTCAGGAGAAAGTTTTGTGTCCATACCGCTGGTCGTTGCTCAGATATTTCTTGCGTATAGCTGTGTGTGTCATCGCACATCCGAGCTTTTCATTTTTCGCCTCTTCCTTCTATTGTAGTTCACAAGAATTGTGCAATGCAGCTGTTGCAGAAAGTGCACCTCTGCGCAATAAGGTATGCTCGCAAAGGAAAAAGCACATGATTGGCGACGCAGTTTTGTAAACCCTATGCAATGCAAGCACTGCGCTCCACCGATGTTCGCGCGAACCTAGGCATGTGACAATGGTGACTAGGCTCCGCAGGACTCCTGCACCTTGCACTGCATGCTGGAGGTGGACATTGTCTTTATCTGCCCTTTCTCTTTCCGCAGAGTGACTTGCAGGCTGTTACCAATATTGTAACATATTAGATCTTGGTGCACTCATGTTTGTGTCCAGGATAATGTACTGCAAGCAAATAATGAGCAGGGACGCATTGCTGTGAGCTGAAGCAAAAAAAAAAAATTTATTGCCAGAGACTGTATATTGATGCTTTTTTAATCGTGAGGCATTAATAAAACGCCCATTGAAATCATCTGTGCCTTGCTTTCTTCACTCAAGTTTAACGACTGCAGGTCCAGCTGCTCCATTTCAGCGAGTTTCTGAAAGAGTTGCACGGTATGTGAATTGGTTACTCTTTTCATTTTACTTCAGCAGCAAGTACTTATTGGGAAAATCGTGCATACCGTATTTACACGAATGTATGCACCATCTTCCTCTAGTACTAGCGCTGCTGTCATGATTGCTGCTGTGGTCCTACAGCACATCGTTCTAATGTGACCGTGCAGTAAAATCCCACACTTCGCAAACAGCCACATCACAACATCGTGTGGAACAGCTGAAAATTTTGCCTTGCTGCAGCTGCCACACCTGTATCACCCGTTGCGCACATCGAACTTCAGGCCCGGCGCGCAGTTCGCTTCTTCGGCGTAAAAAATGACAGCCATCTTGAATGTAGCCGTGAACGAGTGCTGGTCGCATACAGGACCCGGAGCACAAATGATGACTAACGAAGGACTACATTAAAACTTGTAAAACGTGGCCAGGCTGCCCTGCATACCATAAGCAAATGCCTCGACACTGAATGTATAAGCCCATGATTGCAGTTTTATTTGTACAGGTTAACGCTTTAAAATGCACTAAAGGCTGCCCTGCATACTATAAGCAAATGCCTCGACACTGAATATATAAGCACATGATTGCAGTTTTATTTGTACAGGTTAAAGCTTTAAAATGCACTACAGGCTGCCCTGCATACCATAAGCAAATGCCTCGACAAATATATAAGCACATGATTGCAGTTTTATTTGTACAGGTTAACGCTTTAAAATGCACTACAGGCTGCCCTGCATACCATAAGCAAATGCCTCGACACTGAATATATAAGCACATGATTGCAGTTTTATTTGTACAGGTTAACGCTTTAAAATGCACTACAGGCTGCCCTGCATACCATAAGCAAATGCCTCGACACTGAATATATAAGCACATGATTGCAGTTTTATTTGTACAGGCTAAAGCTTTAAAATGCACTACAGGCTGCCCTGCATACCATAAGCAAATGCCTCGACACTGAATATATAAGCACATGATTGCAGTTTTATTTGTAAAGGCTAAAGCTTTAAAATGCACTACAGGCTGCCCTGCATACCATAAGCAAATGCCTCGACACTGAATATATAAGCACATGATTGCAGTTTTATTTGTACTGGTTAAAGCTTTAAAATGCACTACAGGCTGCCCTGCATACCATAAGCAAATGCCTCGACAGTGAATATATAAGCACATGATTGCAGATTTATTTGTACAGGTTAACGCTTTAAAATTCACTACAGGCTGCCCTGCATACCATAAGCAAATGCCTCTACACTGAATATATAAGCACATGATTGCAGTTTTATTTGTACAGGTTAAAGCTTTAAAATGCACTACAGGCTGCCCTACATACCATAAGCAAATGCCTCGACACTGAATATATAAGCACATGATTGCAGTTTTATTTGTACAGGTTAAAGCTTTAAAATGCACTACAGGCTGCCCTACATACCATAAGCAAATGCCTCGACACTGAATATATAAGCACATGATTGCAGATTTATTTGTACAGGTTAACGCTTTAAAATGCACTACAGGCTGCCCTACATACCATAAGCAAATGCCTCGACACTGAATATATAAGCACATGATTGCAGTTTTATTTGTACAGGTTAAAGCTTTAAAATGCACTACAGGCTGCCCTGCATACCATAAGCAAATGCCTCGACACTGAATATATAAGCACATGATTGCAGTTTTATTTGTACTGGTTAAAGCTTTAAAATGCACTACAGGCTGCCCTGCATACCATAAGCAAATGCCTCGACAGTGAATATATAAGCACATGATTGCAGATTTATTTGTACAGGTTAACGCTTTAAAATTCACTACAGGCTGCCCTGCATACCATAAGCAAATGCCTCTACACTGAATATATAAGCACATGATTGCAGTTTTATTTGTACAGGTTAAAGCTTTAAAATGCACTACAGGCTGCCCTACATACCATAAGCAAATGCCTCGACACTGAATATATAAGCACATGATTGCAGTTTTATTTGTACAGGTTAAAGCTTTAAAATGCACTACAGGCTGCCCTACATACCATAAGCAAATGCCTCGACACTGAATATATAAGCACATGATTGCAGATTTATTTGTACAGGTTAACGCTTTAAAATGCACTACAGGCTGCCCTACATACCATAAGCAAATGCCTCGACAATGAATATATAAGCACATGATTGCAGATTTATTTGCACAGGTTAACGCTTTAAAATGCACTACAGGCTGCCCTGCATACCATAAGCAAATGCCTCGACACTGAATGTATAAGCCCATGATTGCAGTTTTATTTGTACAGGTTAAAGCTTTAAAATGCACTACAGGCTGCCCTCCATACCATAAGCAAATGCCTCGACACTGAATATATAAGCACATGATTGCAGTTTTATTTGTACAGGTTAACGCTTCAAAATGCACTACAGGCTGCCCTGCATACCATAAGCAAATGCCTCGACATTGCCCCATAGTGCACCTGAAACCTTAATAAAACTGTGTATCACAATCTCTGGCAAGTGGATTCTGGGTAAGCAATTAAATTGCAATCTCCTTCATGTGATTATCAGTTCAGCAATGGTCAAACAGTGTCATTTAGCAGCCTTAAGCAGTTTCACTTATGAAGGTTTAAGTAATGCCCACCTTTAGAGAATCAGAGTCTTTGTTCTCCACATAGTGCAAAAGCAGCAGGCGAACTGCGACAGACCGTATCCAGGAGCTCCCACCTTCGTGAAATCTGATCACACGTTCGAGGCTCTTCTTTGCCAACCTGCAGGCAATAATTCACGATTCACTGGAGACGAAGCGCTTCTCACATCATGTGATGTGGCAGAACACACAAAACAAAGGGAAAGCCCTGTGAGGGCACTGTCGAGACAAAGAAAAGAAAAAGCATGCATCAGTGTAGCATTGAACATCGCATAAGTTGGGAGGGGAAACCACAGCACTGTTTGGGGCCACAGATTTTTTTTCCAGTAGCAAGCATGCCATTAGACAACACTTACCTGCTGTTATCGTTCTCTAGTGCCCAAACGCCTAGGATCAAGTGGCCTGCTTTGCACCTAGGATTTGTTCTCAGTGCTCTGTTGAGGTACCCTAAGGCAGATTTCAGCAGCTCTCCATGCTGGGATGAGTCAGCCTGAGAGAAGATGGTAGATGAGAACCATATCTGTATTACCAACTGGGCAGTAAGAGCTCATTAATTCGACTCCCGTTAATTCGAAGTGGCGGCTTGGTCCCAGCCAACTCTCGTGCAAGTCTATGGCATCGGTTCTCACTAATTCGGACGCTATGGTTTTCGCACCCGTTACTTCGAATGGGCTCCCGAAGGGAGGCGCGTCCAGGTATACCGGCGCAGAAAGGGAACGTCGAAAGAGCCATACTCAAAACCAGAGTTCCATGTTGCAGAGTTGCTCGCACACCTCTGACATGCGTGCGATGGCATGCATGATGACGAGCGTCCCACATCAGAAAACAGTCCGACCGTTTAGGTTTTGATTTCGTTTTTCTGAACTTTGCGCCAGCCAGCATCAGCCTGCCAACCTAACCCTAGTCGCCAGTGTTTCCGCCCCAACTCCCCCCTCTCTCATTTTTTTTTTTAGAGCGCAGCTCTTCCACACACGTTCGTGGGCTGAGCCGTGTCGCCGTCGGTGTAACCGAGAGCGAGCGCGTTCCCCTGGCTCCCCTTGAGACTGGTTGTGTCGAGCACACAAAAGTAACGCCGCTCGCTCACAGATGATGCCAAAGTGGTGCACGCCGTTCCAGTGACTCTAGCACGCCGTAGTACGTCACCACTGCATGTGCGGAGGTAGATGGCTAGGGGAGGGGAGATTTGTCTGTGGCGGCACGCACACCCACGTGCTGCCTCCTTGCAGTCATACTCCACTTTGTTAGTGGGCGGTGCTGTGAAATGTGCTGCATGCGACAGATTGTCCGCATCAGCCACACCACTCACAACGTTGTCTTCCTGGCATAAACCGTCCGCTTATGAACCACACATTGGCGCAGCAGGCTGAACATACCTCCATTCATTTCTCCGACCACAAAGCCACCTTCACGACAAAGACTGGGAGAGGAGTGTTGCTTGAAAATGGAGAGTATTTGGAAAATAAACAGTGCTTTGCAGCTGTATACATACACACATGTATCTCTCAAAATTATTTACCTCAATATATTTCAAAATCAAAACATCTACAGAGCTGCCTTCGTCGCCGTTTCTTTCGCTTAATTGCATCCGTGTGGTTCCGTTTTTCCGATGCACCGAAACTGCGTGCTCATCTCGTGCTGTTCGATGTTTGTGCGGTGAGGCTTCCTCACATGCAGTGGTGCCGCTTTTATGATGGATGTGGCGTCTTTATGATGGTTGCGACGTGGAAGCTGTGGAGCTCCATCGCGACACACTGTGAAAGATACAGCGGGCCCTTATGATCTTTGAGCAGTTCTACTTCGATGCCCCTGACGGTATGCACGCAATAACGCTTTGATAGAAACGCGAAAAACGGTGATCACTGCCGCGCTGTTCTCACTTCAAACTCCGGCATCCATTGCACAGCCTTTCGCCAAATAAATTTACTGTGATGCAGACAGTTCTTGACAGTTTTTTTCAGGATCATTCAATAATTCAAACTTTCGTATGATTCGAACATTTTTTCCGATCCCTTGAAGTTAATTAACGAACTTTTACTGTATGCACCTAGCTGGAAGCTACATGCACTGATTTCTGCAGATGTTATTTTTCATATTCAAAATGTTCAATAAAACATGCAAAGCTCCCTTGATACTGTTACGTCTCGCCTACAACGCGCGGTATAGCCGGCGCGGATGCAACGGACGCCGCGGCTTCGTTCATCGCGGCCGCAACGCCTCCCGCCAAGCGTGTCCAGGCAGGTTTCAGTGCCACGTGTCGTCGTGCGTGCGTGCGTGTGTGTGTGCATGTTGGTGCCCACGCTTGTCAAAGCGAGGCAGCCGGGGAGAGGAGCTCCCCAACTGGGAGGCGAGGAGGTCTGACCGGCGCCGGCCTGGCGGACGCGCCCGTCACGTCTGGACATGTTCAAGCGTCGCCGTATCGGACGCCTCTTCCCAAGCCGTTCCTTCTTGCCCTCGACTCCGTGGGTATAAAACGCCGCTGCCCCGGACGCCGAGGGAGACTTCGATTTCTTCCTGCGAGTAACGTGGTCGCCCTGACCGGCTGCTCTTTTGCGATGCCAGAATAAACAAGTTGTTCTGTTGCCAGTCGACTCATCCTTCGCCGGGACCTTCGGATGTTTCCAGCTTTGCCCCAGGCCGCCAGGCCAACGCTACCCTTGGGGCTTGCAACCCAAATGCAACAATACTTTAACAGTGACTGAAATGCATAAGTACATTTTACAATTGTATATTTATATTAACCTTTTTATTGCCACTTTTACATACAGAGTCGCAGCCAAGCCTGCCAAAGTCGCGTGTCTCATCGGCAAGGCTAATATCAATAAGATTAAGTATTTTTCTTCGTGCATACAATACCCAACCCCCCCCCCCGTAATGCCCCATAAGATAGCCCTTGAGATAAAATTAATAAATACAACAAACCTTGCAGTTTTGCAATGTGCGTGAGAAAAAAGTCACGCAAGGAGCTCTTGAACATTATTCTTACCGTTGCATGAGTATGCACAACAAATCTCCAGCAACTTAAATCTTTCTGTTCGACACACACATTACGACACACTCATAGAGGTACACCCTAACCACGAATATGCCTATATGGAAGTAAAAAGGGAGTAAGTTGCCCTCTAGCACACTCCCTTAATAGCAGGAAGTATGCTAGAACACAGTTTATTCCCTATTTACTCCTGTGTAGCTTACCTCAAGCTAGTCCCTCTCTGAGTTGTTATAAGAGTCCTGAATGATGGATGTTGAGTAAAACCTACCTTTGCAGAACACAAAGCCAGCCATGCCTGGCACAGTTCCAACTCCAAAGCCTTGTCCTCCATTCTGGAAATCAAACATTGATGCTTGCTGTAATGCACCCACTATTGTTTCCAGAAGCCACTAATCTTCATGTCACCAAGCTGCTAAAGTAGTCCTAAAAATGATAAGCAAGGAGAATTTCGCAGAAGCACATCAAGTAAGCAGCCATAACACTATAGTGCTGCTGTGACACTGCAACCAGGTGAAGGACACAACTACACAAAGCCAGTCAAAAACCAAATCTTTTAAAATTGCTTTACCAGGCAAAGTTCTGACAGAAACACTAAATAGCAAGCTTGCAAGGCAATAAGTTTAAAGCATAAGTTTAAAAGCACTAAAACTCTGAACGTAGCATTAATATGCTGCACTTCAAAATAGTCTATTTTGAATGATAAACAGTCAAATCGCGACAACACAAACATGGTTGATACATATTTCGGGATACGAATTCGTAAAATTCCCTGGCCGGAATGCATTGTGTATGATATGCAGAATTTCTGATGTTCCGAACACCCTCCCAAGCCACTATGGAGGATAAGAACGTGTGAGCTGCGACCACAACCTCAAGCACTAACATCGCCATCTTCGTGGTCAATGTCAACAGTTGCACTGTATGTGCAGGGATCAGTGAGCAGCGGCACACAAACGCAGATCTGCGCATATGCATTTCCTATGCTTCTAAATAAGGATTGTGTTGTTGTGGATTACACGAAATTTCAGATCAAATTAATTTTTGCACAACCCCGTGAGGTTCATATCATTAAGATTCTACTGTAACAGAAAAAATACCAATGAGCACATCCTTCCTCTTATCCAAAAATTAACTAGCACAGCTTAGTCACCCACCCTGTTTCCATTAAATTATAGGAATGGGAAAGTGAAGACCACATTAACAGCATTAATGGCAGCATCACTGCTCCCAAGTGGCGGCTGGTAGCCATCAAGAAGCAGGCACCAAGCGGCGTCACAAAGAAAAGATGCCAGCGTCGTGAGAAATGTCACCAACATCATCTCCTATCATGCTGGCAGGTGTGACCACTTTCATTCTAGCCAATATTCTTGCTCAGACGCTTCATCCATGAATAAAAATGACAAAAATGAGCGGCAGTCTGAAATGAAAAAATGCTGTGCTGATGTGCTGCTGCGAAGCAGCGCCAATCAGTGCCTGGTGCTAGTTATAATTCTACTTGCAAAACCATGCTTGTCGATTTGGAGCGCTCGTTTGGGGATGTATGGCTGAACAGAACGTCTTCTTGGGCGAGTTGGTCACAATTCATCTTTGGTACTAGGCGCGAACACACACAGAACACAAGGAAGGGAACGGGGGCGCTTTGTCCCATTCCCTTCCTTGTGTTCTATGTGTGTTCGCGCCTAGTACCGAAGATGATGTATGGCTGAACAAACAATACACGGTAGAACTCACATTTAATGGGCAACTTATCATGAATGTTCTAAAAAAATGAAAAGGTATAAAATGCACTTTCTTACCCATCAAACTTCTTTGCCTTTTCGAGTGACTCAATAGCTTCACTGTAGTTCTTGGTCTTCTGCTGCAGCTTCGACAGCATCTGCAACACACGTTTCTTTTTAGATCTGTCAAGCGACCTTGCAAGGCATAAGCATGAAAAACCCTGCATCGACAAAGCGATGAGTTGTCTACCCATTTCATTTAGGACCACAGAAAAAAAAGTTTTCAATGAGATACGCAACAGAACTTGCACGCAGGCAGAACATCACGGCAGGCACGTGAAGCCACAGCATAACAAAGTGCAAAAAGAACAAGTTGAAAACACGCACAAAACATCACACCACAGTTCTAAGCCAAACTCTCAATCACACGGACACATGAAATGTCGCTGATTTTAAACCTATTGGTACGCATTATTTTACTAATCCTAGCCGAAAAGAAGGAGAAATGGACTAGGGCAGGGCACGTAATGCGAAGAGAACGTAACTGACAGTCCCTTAAGGCAATGGAGTGTATTCCAAGAGAAGGCAAACATAGCAGAGGGTGGGAGAGTTAAGTGGGCAGATGAGATTAAGAAGTTTGTGGGGACAAGGTGGCCGCAGCTAGCACAGGATAGGGTTATTTGGAGGTGAGTAAAAGAGGCCTTTGGCCTGCAGTGGATGTAATCAGGCCGACGATGATGACGACCTCACTAATACGAGGACACTGTTCAAAGCAGGAGCCACTCACCTGCCAGCCGGTGGCTGTGTTCTCCAAATCAACCACACTTTGAAGGGGACTGAGCGACACTCGCTCAAGAGAGGCAGGTTTTCCCAGAAAGTCCGAAAATGCTTGCAGCACAGTGAGGAACTTTGACACTAGAGGGCTGCCAGTAAATCCCCAGAGAACCTGAAAGAAAAGGCATTTTAGAAGGCTTGCAATTAACTGACAACTGTGCTGCAAGTTACGGAAAGGAAAATGATAGGGCTAACGTCAAGAGACAGAAAGAGGGTAAATGAATAAGAGAACGAACGTGAATTACAATGGCACCCTAGCGGAAATAAAGACAAGAAAACAGAGCATGGTACAAAAGATAGGATGGGGTACGAGAACAGCAGAATCCAGTGCACTGAACTCTGCATCACTCACCAAAGGCACCAGTTCAGAAACTTTCTGCCACCGCTGGTGGCTGCAGGCATACTGCACTTGGACCAAGCTGGACCAGAGTTTCCATGAGCTGTCTGCTCCAAGCAAGAAGCGGTCATGTTGCAGTGCCTTGTCAGCGACAACACGGCATTCGCTCATGGCCATACCAAGGAGTACCCACGCTGGATGAGAGTCTGAAAAACAGCAGAAAAAGTTTCATCACCAACTTGGTACCTGGCCAGCACAGCATCTTGAGGGCGGCCTGTGGCCATTGCCAAAAATTTTAGACACTGAAATTTAAACCCACAGCACATTAGAAAAAAATCAAATGTGAATTAGCAACAACTTAAGCTACAACCATTCATTCGGTCAGCCTTTAGTGTTCTGATACAAAACAAATGTAATGGTGCAAATCAAATCAATCTGCCTTTGCAACACTATCAACCATTCATTCCGACACTTAAAGACAGTCGTTTGAAAGTAACAACTTTTGTTACCACCTTGGTAGCTCAGTAAGGATTCAGCACTGACACTGAAAGTATTCTGCCTTCCAGTATGCCCAGTTCATACAGAGATCTGAGGGACAGTAACCCCTCAGGAGATAAGCATCAATCTGCCTTTGCAGCACTATCAACCATCCTTTCTGACACTTAAAGATAGTCGTTTTTAAGTCACAACTTTTGTTACCACATTGGCTGCTCAGTAAGGATTCAGCACTGACACTGCAAGTATTCTGCCTTCCAGTAAGCCCAATTCATACAGAGATCTGAGGGACAGTAAACCCTCAGGAGATAAGCAACAGGCACTGCTTATCTCGAAACTTGGCCTGCGAAAATCCCCCAAAAAACAATGGTCTTTTAACCACTGATCTACACGACCCACAGGTCACGTCGCGAAGCAACAAGCCAGTGTGTGCCCCAGTGCACTGCATTGCACATCCCTTGTTGCTGCTTTGTACCACAATGTGCTCCACAAAAAGCGAGAGCGCAGTCTGTTTCACAGGGCAAGTCAACGAAGCAAAGCAAACGAGGGGGGAGGGAAGGGGTGTAAATGCGGAGGAAAGGAGTGAAATCGTCCCTCTTCGACCTTCCTCCCTCGCCTCCCCACCCCAACCTCACAGATAGCAAGTTAGCAGTGCCATTTGCACCACGCAGACATGCTGATGCCCACTGTCACCACTGTGTTTTCAGTGCAATCACACTAGCCTCTTGTGGCTCAGTTTCCAGATCAGCCATGCTGCTACATGGGACTTCTCTCATTCTGTGCAGCGCAGTGTGCAGACCAAATAAAAATAAATAAAAGGCTCAAATTTCTTTACTGTGCAATCAACATGCAGAAAACTTTAGTAATTTGCTCATCTCAAAGTTTTTCTTCGTTTTTACAAGTCCAGTTTGAAGAGGATTTACTGTGCATGGGACATCTTGAATATTCTGACTCTGTTGTGATCGAGAGATTGTAGACACAGTTTAAGAGAGACACTTGAGCAAAATAGCCAACCGGCTTCTCACCTGGGTAGAGGAAAACCATCTTCTGAGCAGCCCTGAGGGCCTCTTTGGCCTTTCCTTGCATCAGCCTAGCCAGCACAAGCATGGCCAAGTGCTGCGAAGACCACTCTCCCAGTGCGAGGGCAACCAGGGCACAGCAGAGAGCACTGGGCTTCCTGGCTGTGAGCAGGGCCTGGGCTAGTGTTGACCATAGGGTGCCCCTGTCGGGGTGCAGGTGTATGGCACAACTGAGAGCACGGGAAGCTTGACGGGAATCATCCCCCTGCAGTGACAAGAAGCAAACAGGAAAAGAGAAAAAAAAAGATCAAGGTCATCACTTTTTTTTCTTCATTTCACTGACCTACTTACTACGAGACGAACAATGGAAACTTCCCTTGAACACCAAGTGGTGTTTGTTCAGGCAACTGTACATATCAATACAATGTTGCACAGCACGTGGCAAAATAACTGTTCAAGCATTAAAGAATGAGTTTAGCCGAAGAGAATGTTTGATGCAAGCTGCAAAAGCAAGCATCGGTGTCAGATTACTGTCCAGCCATGTTGTTGATAGAATGCAACAGCAAATGTCAGTTTTTTAATTTTTTTTTCTTAAGTGTATCTAGTGCCTTTACTTCATTCATCTGGCCTTTTATGACATACTAGTGTTTTAATACAATAAAGAACCAGCCAGCAGAGGTGCCATTCTTGATGACAATGAGTGGGTACATAACCTGCTGATTCAGGCATATTCAGTCAGCAGCCCAATTATTGCTCAGTACAACTAATTTCTGACACTAAACAGGTAGGTCTGAGGTCAAAATAATACATTCCTCAGATTTCATTACAGCTATCCATCCACTAGCCCACCAGCAAAGTACAATGATCAATTACCAACTAGCCCAACAAGAAGTTCTCTTACTGAATACCATGTTTTCTAGGTTCTACTTATTGAGTAAGTAGGAACTGAAACCATAATGGTTGTAGGTGGAGTAAGCATTCCAATACTCGATTACTTATATTTGATTTGTTCCGCATATATATGTGGTTATCCCAGATATCTGCATCATTGGTGTGACCCTAAATGAATCGCTAACGCTATCTTCATAACGTAATGCTTTGCTCAGGTATGCAATATTTGGCTTACAGCTCAAGGATGCACAATTGCGAGTCCAATGTCCTAGAACTGATTTGCATAGAATGTATTTTTTTTTCTTTTTACAAAAAAAATGTTAATAACTCAATAACAAACACACTATTTCCATGACACCATAACTTATGCACGTGCCATTGGTAAATACTTGCCTTCGTAAAATTCTGGCAACAGAGCAAAAATGCAGTTCTTTTGTGAAGCAGCGTGCCACCCCTAGCCAACTTCATTAGGCTCTGCATGTAACCGTGGCTGGCACTACTGTCTGCGGCAAGCATGGAGAGGCAGCAGAGGGCTTCCAGGGACTCGCGGGACTGTGTCGGACCACCCAACCTGCAGGTGGTAAAAAAAAAAAAAAGGTGTGTAGAAGTCCCTTTGGCAAGTTTGGCAATGAAAGGAGCTGCACCACAGTGAGTGATGCGTGTCACTAAGCCGTGTTTTCAGAAAAACACTTGCATACATTTACACTGTATACCGGGACCCTCGCACATGAGCTCTGCATGCCCGAAGTATCCACACTTGTGATCATCAAGAAACAACAATAATGATAAAGGAAAATAAAAATAAAAATTAGCTCTTCCTTTCGTTCTTCGTCGCTGATGCCCACACATCTGACCTTGTTAAACCGTGAGAATGCAATGCTTAGACATCACACTAAACCAAAAGCTTGGTTGGTCTAGAGAAGCGAAACAAACAACAACAACAAAACACTGAAAAAACAAGTCTAGAATGACTTGGTACCTGTTTTGCAGAAAATCCTTGGCAGCAGATGCCCCGGAGGCTTTTAGTGTCACCATAGCCATGGCCAAATCCACTTCTCCCTTCTCCTCCGGCTGGCTTTTTGACAGAGCTTCCTCATACACTGCACACAAGGCAAGGAGCGCAAGCATGAAATAATGCTTTTTAGTGGAAATTCAAAACAGCCTGGATGTGACAACATGGTTTTAGGAAATGCTAAGCTTTTAAGGCTATTTAATGCTGAAAATAATGAATAATAAAAACAAAGTGAAAACGAAGTGTGTTTTATCCCTCGTACCTTTCAAGGCCTCCGCTAATTCACCCAACTTTCCGTAGCAAAAGCCAAGGAGGCGGAGTACATCCGGTGAACGTGACTCCGTTTGCAGGCACAGCTGAATAGCTTCCTCGTAACAACCTAGACGTCTTTAAAGGAAACATAAAAACAAAAGAATATCATTCCAATACAAGTACAATGACTGGTAGTGGTAATTAGTATCGAACTGCTCACTAATAAACACTGGTTTTGAAACCTGAATAGGCGGGAAGAGAAATTAAGGCCTCAGGGCCAAAAGCTTCCTACACAAGAAATACTGCTTACCCCAACACCCGGGCCAAATTCACACGTATGCTGTTGATGTTATCGTTCTCTTGGTCGGGCAGTGCCAGCGCCCTGAAAGATCCAGGCAAAACATAACAAGAAGATATTTTAAAGAGGAAACTCTTTTTTAATATAACACACTGGCACTGAAACATCAACCACATAAGTGCCATACCAACTATTTCCTTCAAAAATGAATGCACTGTGCAGGCTGGTTTCATACTTGTTTTGCCACAGAGCACATATAAAACAATACATCAGCACTAATTTGCAAAACTGAAGGAAAAAAAAAAACAGTTATCACTGGCGGTAATTCTGTGTTATTCCCTTTTGAGAGGCAATAATAGAGAGTAGCAATAAGTCACTTTTTTAATGGTTTAAGAAGCTGCAACGTACTTTCTAAAGGCATCCCTGGCACTTCTCAGCAATCCCTGACGTTCAAGCAGTAATCCAAGCATGTTGAGTGCTGCAGGGTCCAGGCCTCCTTCCAAGTCTAGGACACATTAATGGACACACAGAAATCAAAGATTGCTGCCTTCAGGCAACAAAATTTTTGTAGGGGTTTAACGTCCCAAAGCAACTCAGGCTATGAGAGACGCCGTAGTGGAGGGCTCCGGAAATTTCGACCACCTGGGGTTCTTTAACGTGCACTGACATCGCACAGTACACGGGCCTGTAGAATTTCGCCTCCATCGAAATTCGACCGCCGCGGCCGGGATCGAACCCGCGTCTTTCGGGCCGGCAGTCGAGCGCCATAACCACTCAGCCACCGCGGCGGCTCAGGCAACAAAATTATGCACAAAGTTAAGTAAAGTACATTCAAATTAAACACACCCAGCACAGCCTCTGCGTAGTGTTTACAGAGCAAGCAATACACTAGCTTTGCAACAGTGGTCTTGTGAAGTTAGACAGCAGTAAGTGTAAGTTACTCTTTCATTTTTCACAGAAGCATTCGTAGGAACTTACAAAAACAATAAAAATAGAAACACTCACCTACAATGCGAGAAAGTGCATCAGAGGCAACAACAAGTGTGTCCCGGCCATGGTTTCGAAAATCCGGTGACCCAGACTGTTTGCACAGCCAGTACGCATAGGCTCGAGCTGCGTCACCCTATATCGAAATGATAGTCACAGTTTTGGTTCACGAGGCAAAATCTGTTCACCAGGTTTTTGCATTGCACTATTCAAATGTAGAACTTCACTGAACTAAATTTTTGGTGAGGCCTTGCTAAGAAGGTGGCAGATTATTACTACCCTGCAATAAATTTTTCTGTATTAGTACCTTGCAAATCAAGGTGCGTAACACTCCAATTTGGTATCTCAGCTTTCCTCCAAAGTGCAAACCACAAGCGCTTCTCTACCCTTTATACTGCCAGCTAATTCCAGAAGACACTTCGCTTTGTGGACATTAACGTTTTACACATTTATTCCCATATCTATTCTGGACCCCTGCCATACAACAGCCCAGAGCTACATTCACAGTCAGCAACGAAACTTCAGCTGCTAATCTTCAACTGTGAGTTATGCCAGTGGACACAAGAGTACACACGATGCTTTTTGCAACATCAAAGAACCACAATAAAGATTATTTCCGAAACAAAGTTTCCATCTCGGCACTCCTACAAAGCCAAAATTAACGCCCCGTTAATGCAATCAGAGCAATTAAATGTTCTCTGATTATTTTTCATAAACCTCAAATGGCCATTAAATGCTGTAAACACTAGTCTTTCTTGCCAAGCACAGGTGTAGCATGAAATATCTGCAGTGGGCACCCAGCACATCCCTTCGTAGCGGAAACAAAATATGTCATCGCAATGTATACTTCAGTTCAAGTTTGTGGAGCGAATCCCTCTGCTGCCCAATGACTAAAAACATTAATATAATTACGCTGCAGGACAATACTATAGGTATTGACACCTCTGCCGAGAACCTGTTTTACAGTATCTTTCAAGCCTAAGAGACAAAAGCATTGCTGGTTTAATTGCAATGCTTCAGTTTCGTTTGGTTTCCACCTGGAAGCCTGACAGCACCAACTCGGAGAATTTATACCTAAAACTGATGACTACATAGGCACTGATGTATTATTTTAAAAAATTACAATAACAAGTTTAAGTTTTCCTTTAAAACACATGCCATAAGACTGAAAATGCAATATCACTCACATGGTTTCCAAGTTCCGTGCAGTGCCTAAACAGGTCGACAGTATCATCGTGCTGCACCTTCTCAGCGATCAGTGCCTGCCCTACCCAGGGTCGCAGAGCTGTCGGCTCCAGAGACTGGGCTTTCGCAAAGGCTTGGTGTGCCAGCTACAGGATGAGTGTAAAACCAAGGGAAAAAGGTGAAACCAGATTAAGTGTGTTTCAGCAGCAGCAATTAATAAAATAATGGCAAACCTTACATTGGCTTCTACACCTAATTTTTTTTCTACCTCTTTTGTTCAACCTACCTGCACATTGTCAGCAAGCAGATACAAGGCACCAAGGTTCGTCCATGCATACAGGTTCTGGAAAATATGCACTTTAACCGTAAATGACTGAGTTTAGCTGCCCACATCAAATGAAAAAGGTTGAAATCAATCTGGTTTTAAAACAGTAGGCCAGGGGTTCTCAAACCATTTATCCCCACAGAGAACCTCGACGGCTTTCAAAACGGGTTAGGGAAGTCTTGGCTCCCATCCCCTCCTGCCTGACAGGCATGCAGGAATGAGCGTGTAGACACACAACCCTTCAAAAATTGCCCAAACTTAATTAACAATGCATTATAAAGGAGGAGCCACAATGAAACACTTTATATTGAAATAGTCAGCCTAAGTTAATGAGTCCCTCAATATAGCGGGTAAAGAAAAGGGGGCTGAGGCACGCATGTATTTAGGTGCTCCGGGAACCCCCACTAAGCACTTCAAGGAACTCAAGAGTTCCTGGAATTCAATTGGAAACCGCTGCACAAGGCATTTCCTTTTACTCTTTAGCTGCACGATAACTGGCCAATGAGCAACATGCACTGTTGCAAAAGTAAACAATTTTTCCTTTTCAGAACACCACAGCCAACAGAAAATTGAAAGCAAGAAATGGTGAAAGATGCTTTACAAGTGCTTTGGTTGGAAAGTTTATTCAGTTGAAGAACAAAAATTTGTGCAGATGAGTTCTACGGAATCAACAAACCTGCCCTGACAGTCTATCAATGGTAATAAAAGTCAGAATGTCAATATATTGCTGTTACCCATAAAGCCTGCATGCAAACGACAGGTGCGAAATGCCAAATCATATGAAGTGCAATTCATAATGTCTTACTGAAACAGTGAAATAAAAATTAAAATTCCGTAAATAAATGTCGTGTATATACACTCACGTTGCTTTCTAACTGAAGTGACTTTATAAAGCAGTGCTGAGCCAATGCATAATTTTCTGTGCCTGGAAAGAAACAAAAAGAATGGACAACGTTTTGCAATAGTGACAGATTCACAGCACATAATGTATATTATACTGAAACAAAACTGCTTTGCAAACATTTCACAATGCTAAAACTACCAAGTGTTATCAACAAGCCATAATGAGGGTGTGAAGCAGCTCAATGATTTGATTCCTTTGGCATGTATCAGTAAGAATACACACTTTACAATCACTGCACCAATATACAGCATTGTACTTTAACTTTAACAAAGTGCGTGCAAAATGTGGTACTCGCGTGATTTTTCACATGTACTCCTCAAAACATCACGAGTGCTGGACCAGCACAAAAACAGAGATATGCCAGTTCTGCAGTTCCGTGTATTTTTTTTTTTTTTACAATAAGAGAACATGCTGCAATATGCCAAAAATAACTGTACAATGTTCTGGTACAAAGCTACATAACATTTTCCTCAAAAAGCCAATGCAACCACTGTTATCAACAGAAGTGTTAATTTATGTGCTCTCAAAATTTTAATTGTGTCCAAGAAAGATAAGTGTTACCAAGTACCGACAGACAAAGCGTCAGCAGTAAAGAAAAGAAAGAGGCGAGGGTCACAAGAAAAGTGTACAAAAGGTGATATATTTGACATGCTGCAGAAATAATTTAGATTGCATTTTACTTTCAAGGCTTCAACTGCATAAAAAAAGCATTACTCTATGACATTATGTTGGTAACAAACTTTTTTCAAGCAATTTTGTCATATAACATGACATAATAAACATGTCAAGACCTTTAAATTAGTAAGCAGACATAGGTGTATTCACACATCTGCCCAATTCCTATGCATCATTACCGTATTTACGCACATAATTTGCACCCTTGAATAATTTGCGCAACCTTAACTTATCACCCGGGCTTACAAAAAAAAAAAAATTTTTTTACTCGCATATTTTACGCACTGCGCTGCGCTAGACCACCATCATGCACACGGGCTCTACCCTATGGCTCTACCCGGTAGCATTCGGCTATTCCACGTTTTTTCAGAAGGCTTTTTGAATCTTTTGTGCACTGGGCGTTCATGGTGGTGTCAGAGGCCGCTGTTACAATCGCGGCGGCAGCAGCGGCATCGCCACTCGGAACGGCCAGCAGCGCTTCCTAGGAGGATCGGCAGCTGATAGAAGAGCCAACACCACTGTTTGTTTGGCTGATGCATGTTACTTGACTGCCGGCTACGCTTTTCTTTGTGGCTCTGACGGCTTGTGTTTGGTTGTTCGGTCGTGTCTTGCAATGGGATATCACAACTATACGGCAAGTTTCAAACTGCTTGTCAGCGCCTTATCACGGCGCGGAGCGGCGAAGCCAGCGAGAATAACCGCATGTGCACAAGTTTGCCCATAGGCGACAATCGTTGTGTCGGCACACTACTGTGCACGTGGCTATTCTCGCTGGCTTCGCAGCTCCGCGCCGTGATAAGGCGCCGACAAGCAGTTTGGTCGATGCTCGCAGCGGTACTGTTAAAGAATTATGCGGTGTGATAATTGATTTATTGATTCGCGCTTGCTATCTCGGACGAAGTCGCAAAAGCAAACTTACGGAATCCGGAACTACCAAACAATTGGCTGGGCCGCAAGCGATGACGCTGTTTTAGCGTCTTATTCAGCTTCATGCATGGGGGGGGGGGGAGGTGCGCGGCTTTTCATTTAGAGTGAACTTTTTTTCGGGGGGCGGCCAGCGTGGGGTGCGGGTCCGGGTGCTGACGTATACGCAGTAACATACACTATACCTATATTGCGCGTTGTGACCTTTGTGGACTTTTTTAAGCCGCGCTCGCGAAATCCCCGCGTAATTTGCACACCCCCTTCTTCGAGCCCTAATTTCTGAATTAAAAGTGCGCAAATTATGCGCGTAAATACGGTATATCTTGAAGGATCAAAATTTACAAACAGAAAGTAGCAGTGCTCTGAGGAGAGAAACCTGTGAGGCAGTTCACTTCACCTGAGGAGAGGGCCAACACTCCAAAGCTGTTCCAGTATGCAAACTGCTCTGGATCCAAGGTGACCGCATTGCGAACACTGGCCAGGGCTTTGCTGTAGCTGCCCTTGAGAAGACGTGCCTCGAGCCACAGAGCCAAAGCCAAGTCATGCCACAGGGATGCCAACCGGGGCTGCATCCCCAGAGCTGTCATGTAGCACCTACATGGCACAGTAAGAGTGCGTGCAACCATGGACGATCAAAACAATGAAAACAGCAGCAAAATAATGGCCATCAATTTTCTCATTCAGGAAAGCTCTTGGAACAAATACCTCACAAGCACGAAAAGAAGCTGTACAATGTACAGTTTGAAACTATGTGAGTTTGAAACTATGTGAGATATAAGCTTGTTGCCTCCAGTGCCATTGGTAGACCTCTATTTTGGCTCTCAAAACTAAAATACATGCCTCTATGGCTCAACCACCTAATAAAGTGCTTCTACTCTGCAAGGCCGCTTGTTTAAATGTATAGCTCAAAACATTGTTGCTTTACTCCAATTTCATTCAATTTGCTCCTTGAAACCAGTGCAGCTCCGCCTTTAAGCATTCATGCTTAGCAGTTATCACAACGAAATGTGGAGCTCTGCATGTGTGTCCACTATATGGGCCACACAAAGCTACTCACTTATACAGCGTAGCCTAACCCAGATCATGCCATTCTTTTTAATTAGCTGCATGTAGAAAACATGTTTACGTTGACTTCACTTGTGACTTTGTAAATGGGCAACCTTACAAAACTGCAATACACTGCTCCGGTTGCAGACCGTTCTTTGGACGTGTCATGGCTTATGTTGCCTCTCGCTGTAGTCAGCAAGGAGTAGCCTAGAGGCATACGCTGCAAGCAATGAAATGCTACAGAGTCGAGTGCGATGGGGTTGGCACAAAAATGCTGCAAGCTGAACACAGTGTTACACTCAGAAACTGCCGACAAAGAGAACAAAAAATGTTTGGAACAGACAGAGGCATTAATTGCAAAAAGATATTCCTGTGCTTTAACACAACAGGTTGGCAAACTTACTTTTGGGATGCTCTTAAAAGCTGTCCCTGGCTGCTGTCACACGGATTGCCTAGCTGCATGTCAGCAGGAAGCTTCAGAGAAGCCCAATCCGTTCCATAAACAGCCGGAACAAGGCAGATGTCACCCATGAGCTTCCACAAACACACGAGCTTACCCTGTTGTGTCAAAGCCCTGCATACAAATCAGAAACATTTAGACACAAGAGTAGCTATGCACCCTGAGGTCTACATGCCCCCCCACCCCCACCTTTGTGTTGCTGTTTCTTGTGTCCACATTAAAATGTGGATGCAGGCAAAATCTTCTCAATATTCTATTTAGCATTGACGGCATTATGCAGTGCACAATTTAAAGCTAAAATGCTACTAATAAGCACAAGACTGCATGAAGCAGAGTTGCTGTAGCAATATGTATTGCATCAACTTGTGCTTTTGAGCCATGGCAGGTTCTTCCAAAGGGAGATAAAAGATAAGATACCCTGCTATATTGTCATATTTCACATCTATCCAATGATTATACACTTGAAAATTCTAAGCACTGCTGGGTGTATGTGTTGATGCCAATGCAGAAAGCACTGATATTGCATTCACCTAACTCTTTTCAAAATTACGTCAAGTATGAGGCTGAAGATGTGATTTACAGCAGATGGCGCATCATGACGTAACACATAATACCACTTCAGAATTTATGCCAGGCGCAACAGTGTGGATCACAGCAATTAATAAGCTCAATCTACACACCATGCAGATAAAAAAAAAACACACTGTCTCAGTCACTTTGTTTCAATGCTGGAGAACAAGCTTTTAATTAAAAGTCAGCGGTGATTTGACTAGGAAAAATATGAAAATGAAAGTTACGTTTTATTTTAAACTTCACTGGAATTTTTGGCTTGTTGGCAGTCACTCAAGCTTCACGCAAGAACTGCAGTGTAAGAGAACACAAAATAGATTTCATTTTCGGATATTGAAACTGTTATGGCAGAAGTTGCTGAGAAAGCACAGATAGTATGATTTTTTTATACAGCCATTAAAAAGCCACTGATAATGCATAGCATGACAAAGGTTCTTTCTGCCTTTTCTTTTTGGAGTGTACTGAAATTTTCAGTAAATCTTCGAGACAAGCACTGACGCTACCTAGATATTTAACGAAAAAGAGTGAACTGTTTTCACAGCATTGTACACACACATAACTCGATAAGACCTTGAACAAGCACTTACTTAAGCTAGTGTTCCCAACAATCAAATGCAACTTGAATTTACCCCCTCCAAAAATGCCTTCAGCGCATTATGGCCTCAGTTATTCACATTTTCCACAATTCTACAAATGCCATTAAGCTGAGTGCAGCTAAATGTTTCATCTCAAGACAAGGTAACTTTCAGCAGTACAGCTAATCCACAAAAATGCTGCGGCAGAATGGCAAGCTGAAGGTGTGTTACCTGGCGGCACTGTCCATTGCCAGCTGACAGTTCTCCAGACCAAGTCCACAAAGCCCTTGCTCCAAATGCTCTCGTGCCAAAGCTAGCCTAGCTTCTGCCAGACCTGAGAAAAGTTGGTTGAAGAAAATGAGGGGGGTGGGGGGGGTGGGGGGGGGGGGGGGTGCAGTGGGCAAAGTAATTTAAAAGGCATACTATAGGGTCCTGAAACAACCAATGCTTGACAGATCCTCACTCCGTGCAGAAAGTTTCAGCCTCGTTTTGGCTCCTTCATAGTTTTCATGCAAAAATAAAGTTAGTACTTCTGATAATACAAGACAGCAGTGAACAACTAACGGCAGCAGTCCACACAATGAAAATTGGTTTTTAGTTTTTGAGGAAAGGAAATGGCGCAGTAATTGTCTCACATCTGAGTCAACACCCGAACTGCACCATAAGAGAAGGGAGGAAGGTCAGAGTGAAAGAAGAAAGTGAGAAAGAGGTGCCATAGTGGAGAGACCTGCCATGGTAGCTCAGTGGTTAAGGCTCAGTGGTTAGGGCGTTGGGCTACTGAGCTGCAGTTCCCAGTTACAACCTGGCTGCAGCCGTCACATTTCAATGGAGGCAAAGTGCAAAAGGCACCCTTGTGATGTGCGATGCCAGTGCACATTAAAGATCCCCAGGTGGTCGAAATTATTCCGGAGCCCTCCACTACGGCACCTCTCTCTCTTTCAACACAATGCACCTGCTCCGAATTACATATAATTTTGTTTGTTTTCTTTACAAACTTGCAGCTTCCACCACTCTAAACCATAACTAATACTCTCAGTACCATCAGCTTTCTCCACCCAGCTGACCACACTAATAATAAACAGGCAAAAAGCCAAGAAGGGCGAAAAGTTGGGCACGTTGTTGACAGTTCCTGATGTATTAGCATTAGTCTTCCCCCCATTTGGAGCAGCCGCTGCTGCTGACTGATTCAGACTGTGCCAGCGGGGTCGTGACCCCATTTTTTAATCACCTTGTGACATGCCATACCCCCATTCTATACTCCCAATCCAATCCAGCAACCACAATGGGACACGCCCTACCCCCCACCTCTACCTCACCAGCCACTTGTCACCTCCCACTCTCTTTTCGTTTTCCCTCTCCCCCATCATCAGAAGCTGGAGATGGGGATTTCCCTGTCTCCACTTTGACACCCACTGACCCAGCTTTCAGACGGATGGACGGAGAGATCTTTCCAAGATGGGGGTTCTAATGTTAATGCTTTATAAAGACCTTTCTTATGTGTCTCGTTCTTTTTGCACTCCTGTACTCACAATGAAGCAAAACTTGGTCTGAGCAGCTATCGTAACTATGCTCAGTCAACACATTCTCTGCATAAAGTTTTCACAGTTTGTGCCATTACCTCTTTTAATTATGGCTCCTCGTAGGCCTGACAGCACATGAAAATGATATGCTCACCTTTCAGAGCGGGAACATATTCTGGGTCCACATCGAGGGCAGCCTCGAAATTCTCTGCGGCCTCTTTGTACAGGCCCTGGCGTGCTTTGATGGTGGCTGTTCTGTGTAAAGAAAAAAAAAATGCACTGAAGTTTCCTGCACTTCAATCCCATAAACACTGAGTAAATAGCATCTTATGGCCTTATGACATCGAAAAGTTGACTGCAGTACCAAAAGACCTACCTTCTCATCACCTTGTGGCTGGATTAATGGCCACATCTATACACTATAATAGCTACCACCTTAGTTCTTTGGCTCATTTTTTAAAGATGGGTATTGTTCACAGGTACAACAATTAACAGCAGCCAAGCCTCTGCAGCTCACCTCACCACCACTAAGAGTCAACTCTTAATACTATGCTATTTTTTGGCCAACACCTATTTGCCAACAATCCCGTGAAAACACTCAAAATGCAGCATACAGCCGAAGCATGTTACCATAATATACAAAAAGTGAAAAACTGCGTCATTGAACAGAAACAATAAAGCACATAGAAAAAACAATGGGCATTGACTACCAACTCCTTACTTTTTTAACGAACTAGTACTATATATTACAACATAATCAATCATAGTATGACCTCCCAGCCAATTGAGGCAGGTCAAAGAAAAATTGCATGCAGCTTATATTGAATATAAAATTCTGATACCCTTCCCATAAAAAAAATCCTTTCAACCTGACTACGAGGAGCCAGCAGAGGTGTAAATGAAATGAATTTGGCACATAGAAAGATTTGCAAGCAGCACAAAAGCAAAACTGAAAAAAAGCAGACACCTCAGTCTAATAAATTGTACACATGTGGAAATGGTGGCACAAAGTTTAGCCTCCACCTCTGTTCAAAAGTTTAAAAAGAGCACAGGTAACTCCACTGTCCCTGCCTCACTTCACAGTAAACCTACATTAAAATTTTAACTTCTAACATACTGGCAGGCACCACAGAGTCTCATACTTGTGACAGGCATCTTTTTCTCTAGTTTCAATTACCTGGCGCAAAGACGTCCAGCTCGCAATTATTAGTGATTTTCAGTAGGTTGTATATACTTACTCATACAACGAGAAAAGGTCTCGGGGATCTAATTCGAGGCAGTTCTTGAAACACAAGAGTGCAGCTCCAAGGCTTTCCCGCATGAGGTACGCTTCTCCCAAGCATTCCCAGCATGCCCTGCAGACGTACACCGCATGAGCAACTGCCAAAAGCAAGCTTACAGACCAGAATGATACCCCTTACTCAAAGTAGTGATCATGTCACACCATA
The DNA here is from genome assembly GCF_052857255.1 of Amblyomma americanum. Taxonomy (NCBI): domain Eukaryota; kingdom Metazoa; phylum Arthropoda; class Arachnida; order Ixodida; family Ixodidae; genus Amblyomma; species Amblyomma americanum. The sequence continues at coordinate 153,307,505 of NC_135499.1, read as the reverse complement.
TCTTTTGATCCTGCAAATGCCCCAGTCAGAATTACTAGTGGTAGCTGCAAAATCTTCCGTGACAAGCCAGACTGCTGAGACTGCATGTAGTCCATAATTGTAATAACAACAAAACTTCATGTTTAATATTATACCTTAGCAAGCGGTTCAAAATCATAAGAACTTTAAACTATAAGGCTATTACAGCTGTAGCTGAACCATGCAATGTGTGCCTTGCATGTACAGCTGTGCTGTGAGAAAGCAGTCCAGATGTGTACATGCTATAAGCAACAGTTAAATGCCAACATGGCAAGTGAACAGCAAGAGAAAATATCACCTACTGGAGAGAAAATTAAGGAGGATTCCATTAACACTTCCAAGGCATGACCATAATGCCTTAGGAATGAAAATCGACTGCTCTAGTATTCATTCTCCTTTAACTAATATTATTCCTGCCTCATTTGATGCTACTGCCACATGAGGACTCACCATGCAGAATTACCAAAGCTGAAAGCAAATCTCAAAACTCACACACGAACAAACACCACAAAGTGGCTTTATGCAAAGCATTACACACAAGCAAAGCCTTAGTACTCCAAATGCACAGATACGTGGCTTTCACGCGTGAAGGTGTAAGAGATCACTACTAAGGTTTACAAAAGGCACCGTGCCATGTGTGATACAAAAAACTGTGCACAAAGTCATGTTTCGCAAGCAGCACTGAGTCTGTTCCACAATCGTACCTCTTGGTAACACTCCCCCGCAAGCGCTATGATGATTCAGCATGCATTATTCACCGGTCATCAGGGTCAGCTCGAAGTGCATTTTGGAGAGACTGCACAGCGTCTGCAGCATTGTCGAGTCTCATTTGCTGAAGACCAAGCCGCAGCCAGGCCCATTTGGCTCTGCCAATAAGAAAAAATCGGCACAGTCAAGCCAAGGACACATGTAAAGCAATGCACCCTTTCTGCTGAAACGGTGGCTCTGGAATGTTATTACTTCAGGCGTTTGTGAAAATTCTAGAAAAGCAATGTATAACAACCTGGACAGGACTCAAGCACTTGAAAGTATGAAAAGTAACAGGTTACTGCAAACTTCAAAGACATGTTTCAGTCTATCCTACCCAAATATGTATGAGGGCTTCAATACTTCACAAAGTGTTGTATTTAGCAAGACTTTCATTTGAGCTAGTTGGTTGTAGCTTGACATGGTTGACGCAAAAAAGCGTACAGGCGCTAAAAGACGAAGACAAGCACACTCAAGACAAAAAAGCGTACAGGCGCTAAAAGACGAAGACAAGCACACTCAAGACAAAAAAGCGTACAGGCGCTAAAAGACGAAGACAAGCACACTCAAGACAGGACAGGCGCCTGTCCTGTCTTGAGTGTGCTTGTCTTCGTCTTTTAGCGCCTGTACGCTTTTTTGCGTAAACCATGTTGTATTTACTCCCTTTACATTAGGGAGACAATAAAAGAAAGGTACGTAAAAAGTAAAATCATAAAAGCTCCACATCAGCTTACCAAAAGAGGTTGAAAAAATAGCTCTTACCTTTTTACGGGCAGCTGGTTTGTGATTGCTTCTAAAAATTTAACATTTTGTTCCTGTTGAAAAAATTGCATTGTGCATACTTAACCAAACCCATATACATAAAGAAAAAAGTTCATTTCTTTATGAACAGACAAAAACAGTGCATGCACTGGTTGAGGTTAAAAATGCTACCTATGCTGTGAACATAAACTAAGGTACTCTGAACAAATGTTGGCAAAATTTCAATGAATTAAAATGCTGGGAGAGCAAATTAAGAAGGCTTAAGCCAAGCATACTGTGGTGCTCATGCGTCTTAAACCTCAGACTTTCAGAAGCAGTTTTACCAGCCGCATGCAAGCAGACTTTTTCAAAACATAGTCCACAACTAAGTTTCACTACACTGTTCTGCTCTGTCTTGAAGTGCACGGCACAAAAATTGTGAAGAAAACATAGACAGTCATAGTAGAAACAGCAAAAGTAACACTGCATGAAGTGCACAACCATGATGCTTCATGACAAAATGCCTGTGATATTACATATATTCCAGAAGCTCCGAATTTCACTTCAATGCCTACATCAGATCCCCCAATTCTCATCAGACTTTGCCAGAACTTTGAAAGAAACCCACCATGATGCCTCAGTGACTACAACATGAGGGCTCCTGACCAGAAGGTAGTAGGGTCAAATTCATCTGCAGTGGCAGCATTTCAATGGCGGTGACAAGCAAACACGCCAGCCTGCTTTGCGATGTCAGTGAATGGTGACAAACCGCAGGTGGTTGAAAGTAATCCAGATCCCTCCACCACTGTGTCTCAATAACCCGAATCTATAGCCCTGTGATACTCAATGTACTAAACTGAACTTTAAAATATTGCATTTGTTCTCTGATACAACTGATGACAACAGAAATGCAATCATGAAATTTCTTCAGGGAAGTAGTTAAACAAGAACTAGTACTATATGCACATGTATATATGTGATAATGAGTTATTACAATAGTAATGCCATTTGCATGATCAAGCAATGAGGCAGGCCCATAAAGACACTCACATGCTGGCCTAGGTCACACAAAGCATCACTCAGCAATGATCCCGCTTCGTCGCTAACTCGATTCAGTTGAAAGGCTTTCTGGAAACACCTTACTGCTTTCCTGCACAAACACACCTTAATTATCTGGGGCAGTAGCAGTACTTGAGTTTTATTCAGGTAGCAGTAGCTAAGGCAATAACGCAGCAAATACAACATGACAAATGTAGTTGCATGCTAGGCTACTAATACAATAAAGGTCTAAAAAATAAGTTTAAACCATAAAAATGAAATGAGCAATAGAGTTATCCTGCAACACAGAAATAAACTGCCATCAACAGTTATCAAACAGTGGCTAAAGCAATGCAGTATCACAAAGAAAATTATGGCTCACTGTATGCGATGAATGAACCACCACTGATTAAAACTGCAAGGCAAAAAGAGGCCCATTCACAGCATGTCTTGTCACATAATGCTGCCATGTTGGTTAGCAATATGTGTGGCAACAAGCTGCCAAAAATTTTCTGTCACAATACAGCAGCCTCAGTGTCATGAGTGAGAAAGAGGACTCACTGAATATCTTTCACATGATAGAAGTAGTGTCTTCCGAGATAAACAAAATTTCGATAGTCCTCAGAGTCCAGCCGAGCAGCCTGTGCAAGCAGAACAGTGTGCATAAATATTTTGCCACGAACATAATGCTTTCGCCCAAAGCACACTTCAAAATCTCACACTAATCTATGACAATTTTTTTCTTGAATTTTGATTCAAACCTTGATCACTGTTTCTATTGCAGTCATATTTAGTTTTTCCACAGTTTTATCACTTGAACTATATAACGTGCAAACGCAGATAACCACTGGAACAGTCCAAGGCCGTAAAAATGTGCCCAGACTTCACTCTTTCACACTACTTTACTGCAGTTTGAAAGTGCTGAATAAACATAATGCTGCAATAGTGAGACGAACAACAAAACCAAAAGGGGCAAATTCTTAGCCTGAATGAAATTTCACCTTTGAATCAGGGATAAAATATGGTAATGAATTTGCATTAGAAGAGAAAAATGATCTGACATGGATACACCATGAGTGATATACTGTTTTCTTTACAGCATCCACCTTTCAATGAGCAATAAAAAAAAAGTCATGAGGGACACATTTACTTTCCTTTCTCTGAGTAATGATGGTGGGAGGCATCATTCAGCATGGCACATACCAAAAGAATAAAAGAGATGCAACCTGTCTGCGCACAGACAGTACAGTACCAACGAGCAGGACAGTGTGTGCCAATTATCTCATTACACCCGCCCACTTCTGTAAATAGTACATTTTGTTCTTAATAATTTTACCTAGGTTTTTCCTATCAAGCAGTTATTTCCCCATAGAGTCCACATTACCTTAATTGTCAGCTACACTGGCTACTAGACAACAATGCCAAGCAGTCAACTTTTTCAGGCAACAGAGACGCAGCTCCGGTCTGTTCCAATGATGTGCATGGGTAATGGATTGCCAAGCAGAATGCAAATTATACATCTAACATCTGAGTGCTGGCCCAAATTTTACTGCGATCAAACTGCCCACTCATTTGTGCGACCATTCGGGTCCATGAATCGCAGGCCTTGCAATGGTCATTCCCTGGCAGCCTTACCTCTATAAACATTGGCACAGCTTCATCGTACTGACCAAGCTCCCAGTGGATCCTAGCAAGCAAGTGGACAACCTCTGGCGACTTTTGTTCCAAGCTGGTCAAGCTGCAACCATGAATAGAATGTCAGTACTACGTCAGCATTCAGCACAGGGACAGATTAGATTCAGACTTCTTTGCAGCCGTACTTACACAGGCGTTACACTCTAGTAAACTGAGGGGCCAATGTTAGAGTGGTTCCCCAATTGCAGACATGCCAAACCTGCAGCTAAGAATACAAGCTTTAAGTGCTGTACATACAGCACACCGTGGTCAGTTATTGGTGCCTGACAACCTACAAAATAGCATGAGCTTTATGGCGGACGCCTCAACTTATACTACTGCTTCTGTTAATTTCACTGAATCAGTCACATCAACCGCTTAGCTGCAGATCTGCTAGCAACAGGATATGTCTGCTACAGATTAGGAAGCATGCCTGCTGATAATGATACAGTACATGCTATAATCTAGACTGCTGCATTTCAAGCTATGTAAACCTTCCACTGCAGCCGACTGGAAACATCAAGTTCTGTTAAGTAAATGCGTCCTCAACATACACTGCAATTATTTAACTGTTCTTGAATTCACTGAACAGTTGCACGTGAGCAGTCCTTAACCTGATCAGCTAGATTTCTAGCCTTCCAAATGCTGCAAAAAAAAAAAAATGGCGCTGTCCTTAATGATGAGACAAGCATACTATGGCAATCTGCAATCTATCCACAGCGGCACAGACATCCAACCTGATAGACATTCAATCCAAGAGAAAAGAAATACTCCATACATTTCTTGCGCCTCTGCTATTTTTCCATCCTCAACAAGCAGCCTGGCTCGTGCCTCTGTCAGCTTTGAGCTTTCGCCAACAATGCTCTGCAAGCTACCGAGGACCTAAGAAGAGAGCGAGATGAAGCCAAAGTTAAAGCAGAGCATAGATCAGACGAGGTGGAAGACAGCCTGGCCTTACCTCTTCAGCTCTGTCAAAGTTCCGAGAGAGCAAAGCAATTTCAAAAGAGCACCACAGGACTGCTGCTTTCCTCGCATGCCCCTCTTCCATCTGGAAAAAGGATGGTTAAGTGCTACTACTGTTCTTTTTGTACCCAAACAGGCCTCTGTAAAGTTTACAGAATCAGCAATTATGACACTATGGCTAAGTAAATTCAAGTGCAAGGCAACTGGCATGATTTCCATGAGTGAACCTTCTCACCAGAGAACCGCTAGCAAATCAATGACACACTAAAAACTGAATAAGCACATCTGTGGATGCATTTTGCACCTCACTTTGTCATGACAACATAATTCTTGGCAATGATATTTTTCATCTTTCTATTTGATTTCTATGGAGGACTTTATTTTTTTGTTTCTTCAGTTAGCAAAGTAATTTAGCGTCATAATTTGCACACAGTGAGCCTGTCATGAATCATATTCACCAACAGTAGCATCTGAAAAACACAAAAAAAAGTAGAAAAAGGTGACCTAGAAGACTGGTTTCATTTCGAACTCACACACATTTGCTCGTCAAAGTTTCCGGAATATGGGAACCATTGAAAGGCCCATTTTCTCGGGTCCTCCTCATGCAGCTTAGAAAGGAGAGGCGCATTGCATTGCCCACCCATATGACTGCACACTAACTTTTTTGACTGCAAGGTAATTCATATTTTTCTTGTGGCTCTCATGTTTGGTAAACTATTATACTTTACTGTACATCCACAAAGGCTGGTTCCAGTTTTCCTTTTCCACCAACCATCTTGAAGTGGCAGTAGGAGTTGTAGCCTGCCTGCCATAATAGAAAGCTCGACATGTCACCACTCTAGGATCATGTAGCCTCCTTTTGACCAATAAGAATGGAACACTGCTGTGTATATATGCAGGAAAATGAGAGCATGCCATTACGGACATGCAATCCAGGCTGGCCAAAGCCACTTAGGCTTAGGACTTTGCCTCATCATGAGATGTGAAGAGGCAAGTGGTATTATGACTACCACCCATATGGTTCTGACAACATCAGAACGATGACATTACTGAGTTTCAGTTACAATGCACTTCAATAGCAATGGACAACTCCATACACAAGAGTCAAATAAACCTCCAAGACACTGCTATTGAAAAACTACTCAGCCGCTGTAAAAAAAAGCGAGTCAAAGCACTATCTATCAGGTTTGAAACTATCTGTCAGCTATCTGTCAGCATTTTCAAACCAATGTTCCACATCAGTCTGCCCCTACAAAACTTCAAAAGTGTTATCGAAAATGGCAGCAAGGCAAATGTTCTTGGCAGGATCGTTATCCAGAGGCGTACCTTCTGCAAGGCTGCTAAAGCTTCCTCATGGCATTGCTGTGCACATAAGGATTCAGCCAAGCACAGCAAAAGCTTCTGAGACAGCCAGTCATTACTTGCTCCCACTGACGAAGAAAGACCTGCAACAACAGAACAATGCTACCCTCTGAGGAGGCACTCTCTGGACTGCCACTGACCTTGCAAGGCAAAAGCCTGCGTAACAAAAATAACTATATAAGTCAACAACTGCAAACAGCAAAAGGTAGCAGCAGCACAGCAACAGTTGAGGCTGCATAGCATAAATATATATTTATGTTCGCAATTCTCACACTTTAGACAAGCTCTACCTGCCGCGGTGGCTCAGTGGTTAGGGCGCTCGGCTACTAATCTGGAGTTCCCGGGCTCGAACCCGACCGCGGCGGCTGCGTTTTTATGGAGGCAAAACGCTAAGGCACCCGTGTGCTAGGTGATATCAGTGCATGTGCGATGGTTAAAGATCCCCAGGTGGTCGAAATTATTCCTGAGCCCTCCACTACGGCACCTCTTTCTTCCTTTCTTCTTTCACTCCCTCCTTTACCCTTCCCTTATGGCGCGGTTCAGGTGTCCAACGATATGTGAGACAGATGCTGCGCCATTTACTTTCTACAAAAAACCAATTATTATTATTAGACAAGCTCTACCTAGAAAATATCTGACCAGATTTAATGCCTCTAGCTAGACTTGCACCTTATTCAGGTTTATTCGCACGTTATTCAGACTCATTTTCATCTTATTCCTATTCCTATATATGCATATACGTACCTTCTAGCAGCCAAATGTGCATCACCCTCATTACCACCATCTCAATCAATAGTGACACAACCTTAAATGAGGAGGTGTGAAGTGTCAACATGACATCAAAATACCAGAGTGACTTTACAAGTATAGCTTTTAGCCCAAGTGTCTGATTTCAGAAACAGTTCGAATTATTTGAAAAGCTTTCAAGTGCAATTCCACACGAGAAACAAAGGTCAAATAAAACACACAGCTCTGCAGTTCTGTTCAAAGTGAACCATGTCATAGGAAGCTTCAACACCGACAATGTTCAAAAATGTTACATGGGTGAGTGCTGCCATCAACAAAAATGGTAAAATTAAATTAAAGGGGCTCTGAAACACTGCTTGAAGGGATGCCAGCCATACTTCAGATGATTTCTTTATGTTACACAGATGCTGACTCAAAAAGAATAACAGGAATCGGCACATAGGAACTGGAGTTATTCAATGAACTAATTTCAAAATACAAGCAAACAAAATGCTGCCCTCAACTTGACTTCCGTGGTGCTTCCCATTACCATTTCACTTACCCAGTGACGACATTGGGTGGGACCAATCAAAACAGCCTATCTGAGCATGTCGTGAAAGTTTGCACACCATGATTGCATGTTCACTGTAACTCATTCTTGCCAAGGCTGGCAGCGTCATTTCCATGGTTACAACAACCATGTTGACACCCAGCTGGCCCAGCGATGTTTCATCGTCAAGTCCACGACGCTGAAGGAAAAACGGATCAATGGTCTTCCCTGACTTATCCGAGTTCGAGCGCGAGATATTGCGACAGAATGACGACCTGCGAGAGATGCTTTTTTGGTGTTCCGCTACCGCCCCCACGTACCATCCCCTGCCACTGCACACTGTTGACGGGAACGTGACGCCATCTGGCGCCATCGCCCAGTGATCCTCCCCAAGCTGACGATGTGCACTGGTAAATGTGAAATGAATGGCTTTTTTCTTTGCATCCTTCCTTGAGACAAGAACGAGCACTTGTAGAATGCAATGGCTCGATCAGATCGATTCCACCAAGCCGTACTCAGATACATACCATAAGTGCTGTGTGCTAGGTCATAGATGTGTACACAGAAGTTCGAAGTCCTCCAATGCAAAACAATAGCTAGAGCCTCTGGCGGTGTTTTTTTTTTGCTTTGCAGAGCTTTTATGTGAGGCAAATGTGTTGGTCTCTTGATATAATATAAAGCCCATTTACGTGACAAAATGTATATTTAACACAATTTGCACTATATTTACTGTTGGTTTAATCATCACGCTCCCACCCAATGATGTCACATCTGCTGCTAAAAACTGCCACTGTGTGGTGACACCATCAGCGCCATGAATTTATTTTTGCGAGCTAACTAAAATATTAAAAACCAGAGTATAGGTGGTACAACTGATGCTGATACATCATTATAACTCACCCTATGCAACCAAAAGGCAAAACAATGCACTGAGAATGTGTTTCACAGCCCCTTTAAAGTCAAACAAAAAGCCGCTGATAATGGCAACCCACAAATTACCAGTTCCGAAATTTTGACATGAGATGCATGGCAACGTGCTTATCCCTCAATAACTGCCAACCACAACAATGCAACTGCCCAATTGTAACTTCTTGTACCGAGTCCTGATACATCAGCACCCCAGCCACACCCAAGATGTGTTTCTGTGCATTACTCCCAGAAGTCTCACTTGAGGGATAGCACTTGATAGGCCATGCTGACAAAAAGAGGAACTCAGCAGTATGCTCACTGCATACTGCATATGAGGAATGAGTAAGGATTTTGTAATGTTGCTCCCAGCAAGTCGGAAGAATTTTGAGTTAAGTGTGTGTGAGCTTCCAAGGGCAGTATATTTAAGGGGACTAGATCACCATTGCCATGAGCTATGAACTTCTAAAAAAATAAATTAAAAAAAAAGGTTAAACACTTTTTGAACAGAGCTCGTATGTGGATTAAGTAGGGATTACCACCAGAATGAGAGTGAAACAAGCAGAGCAGATGATGGGAAGACAGTTAATATGAATTTCGGTAAATGAAACTGACAAGATAGAAAAACCGGATGCGCGAGTTTCAATGTTACGCTGTCGTAAATTACTCGAGAGTATGCAACGTGAGGTCCCGCATGGGTGGTACCTCGTAAATACACCAATCAGTACCCGTTAGATAATGATCACGCATTAATAAAAGTGCTGACAATTGCTGTGGACAAACTCGTCCAAACAAGGCCTCCCATTTAGAAATATTTAACTCACCATCTTGGGCATGCACCTCAGCCTTGCGGAAGTTGCGCGTCTGCAGGTTGCATAGGGAAAGCAAGAGACAGGCCTCCCTTGAGCTGCGGCCAACCTCCACTGCTGCAATGCGAAAACACATAGCTTAGAAATGGTTCACAGCACGCTAAACAACTGAAACATGTTCACTTGGGATCTCATTTTACAAGAAAAGAAAAGGCATGTTCTCACCTTATGCCAGCAACTCCACTCAGATAGTATTATGGTTCAAAGCGGTGCAGGCACAAAATTTTGAACAACGAACAATATGACTTGTTTCACGGACGTAAGGAGATGCCTTCTAGCAAGTTTCAGTCGCATACGTTGAGCGGAAAATATTTTAACATGATTTTGAACTCTTCCTGATCAGCTGACCGGAATTTACACCCAAATCGAGTGACGTCAAAGTGCACTTGCCCCAATCATTGTGACATCACCAAACCCAGTGGTTGTTCATAGGAACAGCCAGTGCTTGTTGGCGACGCCGACATCACCACAATGTGGAACCCAGGTTGGCAGGTTGACCGCGACGTCAAGGTGCACTCCAGAGCTTGTGCCAACCCAGACTGAAAGTGCTGGTACAAAGCCATATGTAATTTTATTTGCACTGTGCACTAGTGTTTTGAGCTCATTTTCATGATTACTAGGTCCGTAGGTTTCTTTCAAAGCAAAAAAAAGGACACCCAAAAACTTTGTGTCTGCATCCCTTTAAACTTGCACAGTTGATAGGCTTACAATCTCAGTGTTGAATGATTACAATGCTCATAAACAGCATACAAGAATAAAATTTGGGTAAGAAAACTATGCGTGAATTTTATTTGTTTGCTTACAATCTCAGTGTTGAATGATTACATTGCTCATAAACAGCATACAAGAATAAAATTTGGGTAAGAAAACTATGCGTGAATTTTATTTGTTTGATTTGGCTGTAAAATTAGTATTTCATTGTGCATTCGATTCACATTCAGGCCAGTTTATAACATCATTATGTGCACACCTCAAGTTAAGTTTTATTAGTTTGGTTTGCATTTACTCTGTCTTAAAATCAGCTGATAACTTCATTACCTCCACACATATTAAAGTCTACATTTAAAATAAGCCCATTTTTATTCAGCAAACATGTCATAACAGCAACAAAGGTGTCTCATTTTTCTTAGCTATTTACGATAACAGGAGATGAATTACAGGCTGTTAGATCTGACTGTTTATATTTTTGTGTGGTTTGGGAAAAATTATGAAAACTACAGCAAACACATTTGGAACTGGAAACACTCACCCCCTATTCATTACTAAAACGGTGCCTGTAACCAAGGGGAAGTGGGCACAGCAAGCTAATTTTCACCAACTGTGTTATATACGTGCTAGAGTGCACCACTGCAAACCAATGTACATTTTGCACTTCAGACAAAAGAAAATAGGCTTCAAATAATAGTAATAGTCTTCACATTTCAAGGTAGACCTCTCAGTACAGTGTCTCCCAGCAAAGTGAACAAAGTTGGAGCAGTCACTGCCTTACCTCTTGCCAGTGCCTCAAGGGCACCTTCTGCATTTCCGGAAGCATACAGGTGTGTTGCCTTTGCTAGCCATCCAACCTGGAGATCAGGGCGCTTTTCAATGAGCTCATTTATTTTGTCGAAATCTGCCGAAGCCTTTGGTTCGTCCCAACCTGCAATTAGAGGCGAAGTGTGGGCAACTCTTCATGATCTTTTCATTTCCACAGCAAGTGGACGTCATTTATGTAAAATTGCACTCAAGAGACACATCCGATTACGCTTGAATGGACACATGAAAGAGTGCCAATAACAATGGCAGTCGAACTTATGACATGCGCACAGTAACCTTCACGCAATTCCTGTCGCTCAGTCTGCGTCCATAACTCCTCTAGGCCAGATCGCAATCACTCAATCCAATCTCTCTTCCTTTCTCACTAAATAAACTGCTTTCTCCTTCTAAGCGACTCAGACTATAAGGGACACTGTAGTAGACGGCTCAGGATAAGTTCGACCCCCAGGGGTTCTTTAACGTGCACTGATATTGCATAGCACACGGGTCGCTAGCATTTAACCAGCATCGAAACGCGACCGACGCAGCCAGAATTGAACCTGTGTCTTTCGGGTCAGCAGCCGAGCACCATAACCACTAAGCCACCCCGGTGAATTTCTCTTTCTATACCGAAGTATTACACACAACTAAATAGCCAGAAGTGGATCTGAAAATGGAATGGCAAGAAACTCCAGTGGGAATCCAGATTCACTGTGATCTCCTAGTGCATGCTTATCGCCATCCTGACTCTTCGTTGCAAAGGACACAGAATCCTTGTCAACACACACTGTGCACAACATCAACCAGAATTAGCTCGCAACATTAGCGCAACTCAACTAGCAGAGCAAAGGTCTCAAAATTAAAATGTCAAGAATTTGCAATTCCCAGCTTCAGCAGAAGTGCATGGTAATCTTTGCTTTATCATCTGACAACTGGTTACAGACTTCTTTTGGTTAAGGCTCTATGAGAACCTGCAAGATTCTACAATAATAAACTCTGGAGATTGTGCAAGAGCTTTAATTATTCAATGTTTAATAAACATATGACTAAAAAGTACACATACTTTTCAACAATGTTTATTTCTTGGCATATAGCTGCATTCAGGCTGGACATATCTGACACAAGTTCCCAAAGTGATAACTCTTCAAGTATGCTTCTACTGTGAGCATAATCACAGCAAACACACACAAGCAACAATGCTGTGCAGTATGGTTTAAAAATATGTGCAGTCACTGAGGGCACAATGGCTAACAGGAATGATTAAAGTAACAAAATGTATCACATTTACTAGCAAATAAATAGCGTTTAATTCACATGCTACAGGACAGCAGTTTCTAAAAGTCTTATAGCTTGCACAATGCCGACCAAATGACTAACTTTTCTAACAGCACATCCAGCAGATTTTCACTGGCAAACTCCTAGCTTTTCTACATAGTTCTGTTACCTCTTCAAACAATCATTCCTTTAGAAATTATTCTTTTTCACTTCCAGCAAACATTCTTGTACATAATAAGAGTTTTTACACACCATCAGCTCAGTAAAAAAACTAGAAATGCACTTACTTGAAAGCACACTGTCTACGTACATCCCACTGATGATCTCCAGTGGGACTGATGACTCGGGGAAGCTTTCACCAAACCTTTTGGCCTCACTGATGACGTCATCCTTGTGACCTGTCTAGGAAAATCAAAGCATTCATGCATCATTACTGTAATTAACAGCTGGATTGTGTTTGTTCACAGAATGACAGTTCCCAGAACGAAGCACAGAAGGCACACAAAATACAGCATTCACCGAATGTAAAACGGTTCAACACTTTTCACTGTAATATAGTGCTTGCATTTCTATCCGCTCTAACATCCCACCTTTCTTTTTGGACACATGAAAGGGCACTAGCTTCCTTTTCTCAGCAAAGAGAGCACGACTCCCAACCAACAAACTGTGCACAAATATGGTACCACATGCATTTTACAATATTGACGCAAATTTGTGCACTGTCCGTTTTATTTGTTTCTAGTCACCTTATTTGTTTTAAAGCATCGGCTCAATGCTTCTCTGAGAGAGTAGTAATGCCGCGAATCTGTGTACTGTTTGTTTGTTCATTCTTCAAAGCTGCCGGCACTTGGCTTTAACGCTTTGTTTGCAAGACGCGACCACGTTTATCTAGAGTGATCGCATAAAGGCGGACCTGATTCTACGTTGTTCCAGAATGTTGTGGTAACTTTGCATGCCTATCTCAAAAGTTGCTACCAGCTTTAATTTGAGCACGGCCGAAAGCGGCGAGCATTCTGATCAACGACCGCCGAGCACAGTTCTTAGTGGGCGCAAGTCAGCCTAATAAAGAGTTTTGCTTGGAAACCCTTTTCACTCTCCTCCTGCACGCTGGACTGCCGTCACCATTACGTGACAATATTTCCATTCTTTTCCTTAGTCTCCTGACAAATATTGCACTTGCAACCTGCATATAGTGCGCCTGCATGTAAAATATACAAAATGTTCACTGCACCAAAGAATCCACGAATACATTCCTAGCCATTGCATTTTCCTGGATGTAATGTTCTGGTAGTCCAATTTCTGTAAAATGTGCTTTGTCATTAATGTGTTTTATCCAATGGCACCGCAAGCATAACAAGAAACTAATGCTGCAGTTATAAAGCAGATTCAACAGGAGTCCACAAATTTCTATAATACAAATTTACTATAATTCTAACAAATATTGAGGCCCCTGTGCCTAACTTCTGCCAAATTTTAAATTTAGGACAAACTCTCAGCCTCTGTCCTATTTTGTCTTCAATATACTACCAGTTCACCGATTCGGCTTACTTCTTCCTCATTGGAACTGAACCTCAAAGGCAGCTAAAAGATGTCAAACATTCACTTCAAAAGTGCTGGATAAATAGAATTTGGTAGTGCAGCCAACCATGAAGAGAAATTATAGTTAATAATAATAATAATTGGTTTTTGGGGAAAGGAAATGGCGCAGTATTTATTTGAAAAAAATCTGTCTCACATATCCCCGTCGCTGTAAGGGAAGGGATAAAGGAGAGAGTGAAAGAAGAAAGGAAGAAAGAGGGGGCTCCAGAATAATTTCGACCACCTGGGGATCTTTAACGTGCACTGACATCCCATAGCACACGGGCGCCTTAGCGTTTTGCCTCCATAAAAACGCAGCCGCCGCGGTCGGGTTCGAACCCGGGAACTCCGGCGGATCAGTAGCTGAGCGCCCTAACCACTGAGCCACCGCGGCGGGTGAAGAGAAAATGCTTGAAATCAATTTTTAAATATACCATCAGCTGCACACTGCTAACTGTATAAGCTGTACATTAATATAATTACACTCAAGGAAAAAAAAAGTATGAGCAGTCTACTTCTAGTAGTTCATCCGACCTATGACATACAGGCTAAGTTCAAACCAGCCCAACTTCAAAAAATGATATGCCTTAAAAATTTCAGCAAATTAAACATTTATTTACTCTAAATATCTTGTGATGACAATCCTTGCTTTCCTCTGCCTGTATAATCAATCATGCAAAGCCATATTTACTGTAAATCTTTGATACACTAACAGCCATTCTGAGCATCAGAATGCAACCTTTAATTCGGCTGTATAGTCTGCCACAGTTGCTGGATGCTTTCACCATCACCGTTAGCTGACTGAGCCCTGGCGTCAGTCAGCTAATCAAGGGCCCAGTTTCACATATCTGTTTTCATTAAAGAATAGATTGTGTTAGAGAAGATCTTACTGAGTACAATAATAGCGTAAAATATGCCAAAAAAAAGAAAATTGCATACAAAAAGCAGAAAATTCACCGGATATTGAACAAGCCATCACACACATTTAGTTTACCTCGCCCCCAAAAAAGTTAGGAAGCCTTAAATTGACGTCATGGTCATACAGATTGCAATCCAAATGCACTTTTTGTTTGTTCCATCAATGCCTCAAGTTTCTATACTATATAATTGGATGGTACATCCTCTTTGGCCTTACCTGCTTTCAATAAAACACACCTTTAACAACTGGTTCGCCACAGTGAGGTCATATTGCTATCATTTCAAGCCGCCATGCTTACCTTAAGCAAAGCGTCGATGTAAGATCGGCATAACACATCCCTGTGACGTTTTTCCGTCTCATTAGAAAACGCCAAGTGCGCATAAGCCTTGAGGAGCTGTAATAGAATGCAAGAACATGTGTTTACAGTTTCGTAGCAGCTCGAAAAAACGAATAAACCTGACAAAATGATGCTTCCCTGAATCTAAAAACAGTTAAAGCACTGCATATTTTAACAAATGTGGCACATAAATTCATTGAAGAGAGGAGCTCTGAGTTTTACAGCTCGTGTTGCCTCTTCCACTGCAGTGTGTCCAATCTTGTGTATGTTTATAAATCTTTTAAATTCTCTCTCCCTACTCCCACCACACCATTTTCTTTTGCTCAGATTGGCTCGCTAGCAGGCAAAATGGATACCGGTTGTAACTCTTCTACCCAACCTAGTATGTTGCCCTGATTAGAATTAAGTTTTTCTTCTCTCTGGTGGAATAATGATTATTGCTGTTATTTTTACCACTATAGTTTACTTCCCTGGGCCTTATGTTCTTCTGCTGGCTGCACCATCAGCGTCCATTTTCAATGCATTTCATTCCAGTGTGAGACAAACGCCTTTGATGCCTGACTGCCCATCTATGGTGTCACCTATACCATGTTCACAAACTTTTGCAATTGCCAGCAAGGGTACCAGAATATACGATGACACATAAATAGCACCCAGATAGAAGCTGCCAAACCCACATCAATCATTCATGATTGTCAGCTTAATTGTTGTTCAGTCTTGCTTATTTTTTGCTGATGAATAAGTTTAGGAGCTGAATACAGCATTTCTAAGCTAATGTAAGCCATTTTATGACCACCAGAATCGACATACAAGAATGTAGAGCATGAAACAGCTTTGTTCTAGGACAGAACAGTGTCTTCTTCTTTAAATTCAACTGGTACTTTTCACACGGAAAAATTCTGTACACTGTCAGTATCATCAAGCATAAGTACAACATATTTCAACTTGATGACAGCCAATTCAAAAGTGCAGCACCATGGGTCATATGGGTCTTAGGCATTGGCACAAGACAGGCTTGTTCATGTCTGTGAGCGTCTGTTGCAGTCAGCTAAGACTACGCTCTCATCGAAGTGTGGCCTGCTCCTGACCATTTTCGCAGCACACTGGTGAGCTACTTGCGCATGAGAGGTTTGCAAGCAAATGTGATAAGCAGCTGCATTTGTCTGTGTTCGATCCTGCTGCAAGAATCCGAGTCTTCTTTGAATATGCCTATGTAATTGTAGTAGTAAATTGTTCCTTGATGGAGTGAAGGAAACCACTCATACAGCCCATGAAACTTCCTGCACCAAGCAAGTTCACTACAACTACACTCAAACACATCGGACCAGTGGGTACAAAACAAGAAGTAGGCAGTGCACAGAAAATCCAGAATTTGCATGACTGTTGCCTGGCACGTGCTAAGCACCACGAAAGCTGATGAAAATGACAAAACAAACATTATATGCAATGCCCAGAGTGCATAGGTTCAGTACCTAGAAACTACACGAGTTTTCTGACAAGATCTAGAATTCATTTAGGTTAGCAATTATGTTGTGCAATCTTGCTTGTTGCATCTGTTAATATTGCCTTATTTCCTAACAATAAAAGAGCTAGAAGCCTTGCACATTTAAGGAAAGAAATCCTTAGCTTTATAACTGTCAGTGTCACCACCGTGTTCAGTAGAGAGATAAAAGGCACCCGTTTTTTTGTTTTTTTTCTGACACTCATAACCAGAATTCAGAGATGTGAAAAGCTGCAAAGCTGGCCATTTTATGTGAAACATCTGAACAGAAAAGAATTACAAGGTTGACACTGAAGGTACTAATGATGCTTAAGTGGTCATAAAAAACTCTTTCAAGTTGTGTCCCGCAACTGTATTTCACCATGCACGTTACAGTAATCGACGAACCAACTAGAACCAGATGAAGCCAACATACCAACTCTTGGTGGTTCTTTGGGTAAGCGGTCAGCTTTCCTATGCTGAAGTCCACAAGAGATCTCCACAACTTGGTCAACTCCGGTTTGGCACCTATTATTTTAACACACTCCTCCAAAGTACTCACATACTGAAAGGGGAAGCATACAGAGAGAAAAGTACAGAAAGAAAGTTCAAACAGCACAGATAAAGTAAATCCTAAAAGCACAGGGACAGCAACACTAAAATTTTAACTGTACATACCTTGGCCACATCTCCACTGTTTCTGTAATGACTTGTGAGCTTCTCAGCTATTTCAACTTGTTTTGCAATTTCACTGTAGAAAAATTTTAGGTCATTATTACATCACTTTTAAAAAAGCAATTTTACTGCTGCATCTTTGATGGTACTCACTTTGTGCTAAGCTCAATCAGCTTCATATACACAGAATGACGATCATTTTCGAAGTCTCCTATGTTCTGGTTCTTCTCATACAGTGCACATACACCCTGGAAAATATTAAAATATTCAGCTACGACGTCGTAATTGCATTCAAATACATACAGTAAAGTAGTCATCAATACCGAGCTAAAGACCTTCTCTGACAAGGAGCTGAGCAGCATGACCACTTTAATATCCAGTACAGAATTGAACGGTATGAAGCCAGGATATTAAAGGAGTAGAGACAGCAAATTTTAAGGGTACAAGAGGCTTGCCAAAGGCTTTCCGCATATGCAAGGAGGCATACAAGCAATTATCAAACATAAGCAGTACATGAAAAAATTTTTTGAAGAGTGCAGAACTCCACTTGATTGACTTTCAGAAAAACCTAACATAAGTAGTAGCATCAGCATGATGAATGAGCTTAATAAACGTGCCACTCTCAGCCTCCACTAATGTGACCGGTAAGCTGGGCAAAAGATTCAGCTGCTCATAGCACTGTGCAACAGAGGCAGCGGAGGTGCACATGGTGAAAGAGCGCCATTTTTGTCTACCCCCAGTTGTAACGTGTAACTGAGACTCTGACTTTCAAAAATCGAGCTCGAACTACTATAAAGTTCATCCTCAGCAGCAGCAGCCTGATTATGGCCACTGCAGGACAAAGACCTTACCCACATCTCTCCTATTTAACCCTGTCCTATGCCAGCTGTGGCCACCTTATCCCTGCAAACTTCTTAATCTCATCCGTCAACCTAACTTTCTGACGCCCCCTACTACGCTTGCCTTCTCTTGGTATCCAGTCCTTTATTATGTAATATTAAATTATCCACAGGATGACGGAAAATAAAACATTGTGTTCCAGGATTAGTAATGCTGTGCACAATGTTTACATTAAAAAAAATGCAACTCATAAATTTGATGTGTCTGCTCCTTTACGAAATTCACATAAGCTAAGTCCATGACTCTGCAGGAAAATTGGAGAGGACACTTAAGCTCAGCCTTAAGGGTATGACGCGATGGTGTGAATGGGTTAATGCCCATATATACAGAATTTGTCCTTCTCTACTTTAAAATCATAGATCGCTGGGAGTTCTCGTCCTAATTGTGGCATAGTAATGCAGCAGTTAAGCGATGCGCCACTGCCTTACGATGGCAGGTGCTGCCACTGGTGGGGTTTGTGCAACCCACGTTGCTCTTCCTGAGCAACCTCTCATGACCAATCATTAATTTAACCCCCGGTGGTCAGTATGCTCACAATCCTCAGGGACAAATACCTAAATACCGCATACGACGGAGAAACGAGCCCACAGTATTCGGGACAACCAAATCCGCAGCTGGACGAGCCTTTCAGTGATGCAGAAGTCTGGGCAGCGCTGGGCCAGCTTAGAACAACCCCAGCGGCAGGACCAGATCTGATTACGAATAAGGTCCTCCGTAACCTGGACCTGAAATCTGTCACTGCAGTCACAGATTACTTCAACGTATGCTGGGAGACAGGAATCATTCCCAGCAGCTGGAAACATGCCAGAGTGACATTTATTCCAAAACCCAACAAGAAACTCAACGTGGACAACCTAAGACCCATTTCCCTCACATCCTGTCTAGGGAAACTCATGGAGCACGTGGTTCTGAACAGACTACGGGACTACACCGAAGACCACAGCCTCATGCCACACTCCATGGTGGGCTTCAGAAGAGGACTCTCCACCCAAGACGTCATGCTCCAGCTATCACGTGACATACTCGACCCCTCCATTAAGAGCACAAGAGCAATATTGAGCCTCGATCTCAAAAAGGCATTCGACAACGTGTCACACAATACCATTCTGAAACACCTAGCCGACCTCAACCCAGGCGAACGGGCGTACAATTATGTTAAAGCCTTCCTAGAAAATAGAACAGTGGAGATCACCGTTGGACCACTGAAATCCACCCCAATCAGGCTCGGTAACAGAGGGACACCACAAGGAGATCTCTTGTCGCCCTTCCTCTTTAATCTGGCTTTAATCAAGCTTCCAGACAGGCTCAATGCAATTCAAAACATCCATCACACTCTGTACGCAGACGACATAACTATCTGGACGAACCGCGGCTCTGATGGACAAATTGAAGAAGCTCTCCAAGCAGCGGCTGAAACGGTTGAGTTGGAGGCAAGGAGAGCCGGCCTCGAGTGTTCCCAACCAAAATCAGAACTCCTAATCGTACGGCGGAGCCAGAAACCTGAAGACAGGATCCCCATCAACATTACGATCCAAGGCAAGAACATAGATGAAGTGGAGAACATACGGGTCTTAGGACTCCACATCTCCAACACCTCCCGCAACACTGTAGCACTGGGGAGACTCGAAAGCTCAGTACACCGGGTGGCGCGCATGATCAGGCGCATCGCCAACAAGAGACGAGGCATGAAGGAGCACGACCTATACAAACTCCTTCAAGCATTCGTAATCAGCAAAATTGCATATGCCTTCCCATATCTCCATCTCAAGAAAGGAGAAGAACAAAAGATCGATACCCTAATACGGCATGCATACAAAACGGCGTTGGGCCTTCCTAAATTCACAGCCAACGAGAAACTCCTCGCCCTGGGAGTACACAATACCTTTTCTGAACTTAAGGAAGCCCACCTAACAACACAGACGGCTTGACTCTCCAGCACTGCAGCGGGCAGAATCATCCTGGACAGACTTGGCATCGAAGGGGAGCCTATGGCGGACCATCCAGGCCCCGTTCCTAGCCATATCCGAAAAAAGATAAAAATATTACCTCTACCCAAGAACATGAACCCGCAAACCCAACAGGGTCAGCGGGAAGCAAGAGCCAGAGCTCTGCATCGACGCTTGCAGAGTCTTCCAGACGTCATCTACGTCGATGCAGCCAACTACCAAGACAGCCCCCACAGATTCGCCATCTGTGGGGTATCTCATCCTCAGGACCCGGACCTGGCCACTCCACTCATGGCCGCTACAGTATTTACCAAGAACGCGGAAACCGCGGAAGAAGCTGCAATTGCAGCTGCTATCGCCTTTACGGACGCTACAACCATCGTTAGCAATTCCAAATATGCCATTTCGAACTTTGCCAAAGGCCGCATATCACTCACAGCCAGAAATATCCTGGAAAATGTTAAAGACACATCCCCCCTCCGAGACATTGACCTGGTATGGGTCCCGGCGCACGCCGGAAACCCCGGAAACGAGGCCGCCAACGCACAAGCTCGAGTTAAAGCCGGCCGAGCAGTAGACGGTCCGAACCCGGAGGCAACCGGTGAAGCGCTAACCTCCTATCACGACCACACCACCCATTTTAGACTCGCACGTAGGCAGTTCCCGCCGCCGCACCCCTCCCTGTCAAGGGAGCAGCAGGTGGCATGGAGAAGACTACAAACCGACTCTTTCCCCAACCCAAATGTGTACTCGCACATATTTATTACAACCTCCAGCCCTAACTGCCGCTTCTGCGGTGCAAAAGCTACTTTAGACCACATAATCTGGGACTGTAAAGCACATCCCCCACCCCCAGATCTCATGGCTGCTCCCTCACCTGACGCGTGGCTTTCAGTAAAGGTCAGCGACGACCGAGGCACTCAGGTCAAGGCTGTCGAATGGGCCTGTGCGGTACGAGACCTACATGGTCTGGACCTCACTTACTGACCACGAATCTACACATTCTTTCAATAAAGTTTTTACTCACTCACTCACAATCCGGTGGGCAGGTTTTGATGATAACACAAGGTCACGTGGCCTAGGTGGTGCACCTAGGCTGCTTCTCTGACGATTTTTCGCCTACAACGCTCTGACGCCACTGGATTTTCAGCAGAATGGGAGCCTTAACATTATTGCATTAATAGTAGCCTTTTCCTTCTTAAATGCTAAGTAATAAAATCAGCCTACAAATAAAAGAATATGCTGTCACGAAAACAAATTTTCCAAGCCACTTTTCAACTCTATTCACTTCACTAAAAACAAGAAAACAATGGAAGCATGACACTAGTAGAAGCACTTCAGTCCACTTCTGAGCACTCAGATTATTTTAGGGGCCCCTGTGGGGCACTGTTTAAAGCAATGGAGCCTGGATAACCAACTCTAACCAACTCACTGAGCAAGCTGAATACTTGCGTACAAACAATTCAACCATTAAACCTTCCTATCTGTTTTGTCAGTTCGCAACTAACCTCTGTGCGTGTAATGCACACACATACCTGCCACGCCAGGACTTGATCAGGAGAAATGCTACAGGCCCTTTGGAAGGCTGCAACAGCCTGGTCAAGCTGATTAATTTCTTGTGCTGCTGCTCCAACAAACACCCAAGCCATGTAGCATTCTTTATCCAACTTCAGAGCAGTCTGCAAGCAACACACCATGTAGTTAGCTTTCCCAATGGCACTGAGACTCCACTGGGCGTCCCAAAACATCCCCAGGACTTCCAAGGGAGCTTAAGCACCCATTGGGTTCATTCACAGCCTAGCTAAGGGCACATGCAGAGTCTGTCATAACAATGGAACAAGTAACACTACCCATGACTATTAACAGGCAATAAAGACAGGTACTCAAGCTAGGCACTGGTACTCTACTAGTGACGTATTCAAATGGAAATAACACTACGGAATTTCAACATAGAGACAGTTGCATACCAACCTTATCTATTCTACAGAGGAAGTGACACTAACCTTCATATTGAAAATGGCAAGAAGGCTGAGCTTGGCACTCTAGCCAACTGTACTTTCAACGATTTCTGAAAATTTACCAAACGCTAGAAGTAATTCCCTCATGTTGTAAGTCTCAGCTTCTGCCTAGGCCAACTTACATGGCACTGCTGAGACCGAGTGTTGTGAGTGTATCTTCATAAATAAGAATTTGTGGTGCAACATATCATGCAATGTTTCAGCCATGTACTGTATATTTAAGTGCAAACAATAGAGCATGTTCATGCTGCCTTTATTGTGCTCAACCTGACAACTAACTAGGCCCATAGGGATCTACACTCAACACCAGTGCACCTTAATGATAGCTTAGTGCGTGTCCCCAGCAGGTTTATCAACAAGTCACACAGCATCTATAGTATACATGTGACAAGTACCCGATGCCCGATAGACATTGTAATGTGTCTGAATAGTATAATAAGGGTCTTCATTCTAAAAATCGGGCAAAGCGCCTTAATGCAAGTCTGTACACTGCAATCTGCACAAGAATAGAAGCAGTTGTTTTTCTTTGTTAATGACACATATATGACAGTGTATATACCGGAAACAACACAGACAAGGAGACAAGTTTCTGCTGCCAAAAACTAAGGTGAAAGCAGTCCAACCTTGCAGTGCTTCAAGGCGGCTTTGAATTCCTTCTGTCTGATTGCGTCCCTTGCATCTTTCAGCGCTTGCTTCAGTTCTTTGGAATCCATTGCTAAAAAAAGTAAAGCCACGGGTAATGTTACAGCCTTTCAGTCCTGCTTTTTATCAATATACCAAGAGAAAAACAAACAGTAACGGTGTAAAAGACCGCTACTGCTCTAGGAATTTTGCACCGACCAGCGGGTGCTGCGTAAACGATACTTTCCCCTTGCGTAACTACTGCAGCATGCATACGATCAGGTTACAGGTGCACGTGCTTTGCTCCTGGACAGTGTACTCGTGGTTTCCCTGGTTAGGCGTACTTTGACGACCACAGGTAAAATAAGTGTCGCTTTAGCATAGCGAGAGGTTGCAGTGACATGAAGTGACCGCACCACGTCAGAAGTGCCAGTACACACCGCATGCGCCCGTAGCAGACGGGCTCTTGCGATGCGAACGCGTCCACTCTTGAAGGGCTGCTGCCCCACTAGCTGCAACAGGCGTTACTCGAGGCCCTGTATGTTGTTACCCCGTAGCAACAAGCAATAGTCGGAACGATCTGTAACTCTCGACCGCGCCTCACATTTCCCGTCGGATTCGGTTCATGCCCTATCCGAAGACGCTGAAAATTCGGGTTCCGACGATAGCGCCGCCAGCAATCAAAAAGAGGCTCTACGATGTGCTCGGTTTATTTCCGTTGAGACGGAGCACATGCAGGCCGGAGTAAATATGTGACGTCAACTACGTTGTATTACACTTTCGCATGAAGAGCTTGAGTCTCTCTGCGATTGCACGCAACTGCGCAAACGAACGTACCGGCATTTGTGCTGCCACCTGGTCGCTCTTTCTTTTTATTCAGTTTTTGAGAGGCATAAGCGACGCAAGCGGAAGTTAAGGTGTGTTCTTCGCTTGACAGGTGCTCTCAAAAAAGCGAATTTTCCTACACATATCTGGGCAGAGTGCTGTTCGTGTTCCCTCGGAGTCTGTGCCCCAGTCAGCGATGTCGACAGCAGATGATCAGAATGTGGAATGCCCGCTGTGCATGGAACCGCTAGAAATGGACGACATCAACTTCTTCCCATGCACTTGTCTATACCAGATTTGTCGATTTTGTTGGCACCGAATCAGGACTGACGAAAACGGGCTTTGTCCCGCATGCAGAAAGCAGTACCCCGAAGACCCGGCCGACTTCAAACCTCTCTCAGTGGAAGAGCTGCACAGGATAAAGAACGAGAAACGGCAGAGGGACCTGCAGAGGAAACAGAAGCTCTCCGAAAATCGTAAACATTTGGCCAACGTTCGCGTTGTACAGAAGAACCTGGTGTTTGTAGTGGGCTTGCCACCGCGACTAGCGGACGCGGAGACGCTCAAAAAGCAGGACTGTTTCGGTAAATATGGCAAAACTCACAAAGTGGTCGTCAATCAGAGCACCTCGTACGCGGGCCTGCAAGGCCCCTCGGCGAGCGCCTACGTCACCTATTATAAGGCGGAGGATGCGCTGCGAGCCATCCAGGCTGTCAACAACGTGAAAGTGGACGGGCGGACTCTAAAGGCTTCACTGGGCACCACCAAGTACTGCAACTATTTTCTGCGGGGCCAGCAGTGTCCAAAGACGGACTGCATGTATCTGCATGAGTTGGGTGACCAGGCGGCCAGTTTCACCAAGGAGGAGATGCAGCACGGCAAGCATCAGGAATACGAGCGTAAGCTACACGAACAGATGTTGGCAGCCAACAATAACGTGGCCGCGTGTGCCCCGCCGCCCGCAGTGGCTCCGGCGGCGGCGCCCGCGACGACTGCCCCCAAGAAGGCCAACAAGCCGCGCAAGCCAGGGCTGGCGCCACGGCACGCCAGGCAGAGCGAACAGAAGGCGGCCGCCGCGGCTGCTGCCGCCGCGGCAGCGGCCGCAGCAGCCAACAATTCCACCAGCAGCAGCGGCGGCACGCCGCCGGCTCCCAAGGAGAACAGAAGCACGCCACCCGACGACCCGTCGCCGACGTTCACGGCGTCCCTGTCGCCTCCGTCCCCCGAGGCGACGAGGGCCGGCGGGGACGACGCGATTGCCCACGAGGACGACCTGGGCTTCGACCCGTGGGATGAGTGCTCCAAGGGCCTGGCCGACTTGCTTGAGAAGGAGGCTGTCTCGGCGACCACGTCGACGATGACGAGCAGCAATCATCTCGGTGCTGCACCGCCGGCCCTGACAACTCCGTTGTCGGCGCCATTGGCAGCGCCCTTGGCCACAACCTTGTCATCTCCACTACAGGCCCCAACACTGTTGTCCTTGCACCATCAGCGGACACCTTTTCTGCAACCGTCACGCCCGACACCGCCTTTTGAACCACTGCTACGTAGGCCTCCACCACCACCGCCGCCGGGTTTTAGTCCATTCCTAGTGGGACAGCAGACACAGAAACTGGTGCCCTTGCCGCCACACCACGGGCCAGCCATGGCCGGTGCTGGAAACGGGCTGGCGGAACTGTGCGCGCTGCGTGAGTCTCAGGAAGCGCTGCGCTCGCTCTTGCCCACAGTGAACATAACCTTCGGGCCACCCCTCGGGGGCAGCCCACAAGGTGCGGGCCCACACCACGCCCCCCCGCACCTCAGGGGACCTCCCTCGTCACAGTTCGGAAACAGCTGCCCCCCGCCGTGGGGAAACAGCTCTGTCCCAGACATGCCCTGGATCGCTCAGGACCCTGCTATCCTGACCGGGGGAAGCCTAACAGACGCCACTAACATGGCCGCACGCTTCTAGGCTTCTCTCTACACCTCGCTCCCCCTTCCCATTTTTTTTTTGTTAATATTATTTCTCTCAAAGTGCTGACCACTATGTGGATCGCAGAGAATTCCACAGACCCAAAATTTGTCCCGGTTACTTCTTTCAGTGAAGATGCTCCTTGAGGCGCTACTGTGGATTACCTTTTCTTCTTCATTCAGTCTTTGCTTTCTAAATTTACGCAAAAAGAAAGTCATCCCCGCAATGCGATGGAATAAACAGTAAACAGCAAAACGCGATTTGTTTGTCGATGTTGCAAGTGTCATCCCTTATGGGTGACTACTTGTCACACGACCTGCTCATCAGTCTTCACTAAATTCACTACAGTCTTTACTGTAATCAGTTAGAAGGCTTGTAGACTATGCAAGATCTGTCTTTTGGGACATAGTACTGGAAAATGCCGAGATGAAATTCATGTAAAAATTTCCAAGCTGCTTTTTGTAGCAAGGAACGAATGGTGCATTCAAGTAACGTATATTATGCTTATCATCAGTGAGAGTTCAAAACATGGACAAAGTAAACCATAACTTGGCTCTTTGGAGAGTACGTGAAGGAGTAGCTATTGCCAAAACAGAAGCTATTTTATTGCTATTTAGAACATTGCTTTGGGAAGCTTTCGCCAAAACTTTGAATTGCAACAGTACATTCAGACCATGGTGGAATTGGCCGAAACGCAGTGTTTTCATGTTGCCCGGCATTCTGCCGCTGAGAATACTTGCCATGGCTTTTCTGCTTTAACACACTAGCGTGCAGAGCCACAAATGCACTTTGTTGGTGCCCTCAAGCATGCATTCTTGATTGATCGTTTTCTCTTGCAGATTGTGATGACCTAGAGCTTTTATAAGAGAAGTGTACCTTTGTTGCATCTTGGTTGAAATCTATTATGGTGCAAATATTTTTTGATGAAAGCATTTCTTTTTTTACTGCCCATGACTATGTTACTTTCTAAGCAAGACAGCAGTCACTGGCATTTTTGTTACTCAGCTTCATGGAATGGATGTCTCAGTGCTGTGACAAAGAGGTGTTTTATGCATAAAAGAAATGTTTGTCATAACAAATCTCAAGCTTTTCTATTTGCCAATACCCATTTTCACAGCTTCAGTTACAAAAAAAAAGAAGCATCCTGTGGTCAGCCGCCCAAAGTAATGCTTATGCGAGAGATTTTGGTTTTCTTCGGTGGTCTCCTGTATATACTCGACTGTGCAATAGTAATTGAAAAGTATCAGCGAAGAAAACTTCACTGTTTTGTGTTTGATGCCATTTCAGATAACAGGCGCATTCAAAAATGATCGGCTTACATTACATTGTGCGACCTGTACCTTTAAAGCCTAAATGCGAGACTCAAAATTTGAAGTTGAGCTCTTGTGCCATTGTTACTGTAGTCAACTTTTTTCTGCTTATTACAATTCAGTCTTTTTTTTTTTTCACTTTGCCAATAACAGATGCCCAGTGACACTCATCCCCAGATTCTGTGATAAGTATAGGGAGCAGTCAGAAAGCAGTCCATGTGTGCTTGTTGGGAAGGGAAAAAAAAAATATGTTGTGCATTTGTGGCCTATCTGCAGTGTGTTAAGGATGAGATTAGCAAAGATTGAAGCCATAGGAATCTCTCAAATGTTTTGCAAAGCTCTGCAGGACAATGGACAGCATTTCAGCATATCCCATGCAAGTGAAACGCAGCGTTAGATTTGTGACTGCTGGAAGGATTGCATTTGCCTTGGAGCAAAAATGTCAATATCAATATTACTATCACATGCAGCACACACCAACAAGCCTTCCAAAGCCCTCTTACGGTCTCAATCTGTGGCCTCCCAAGTCTGAAGGATATCAGCAAAAGTGCTTTCCAGATGCTCATTTAAACTTGTGATTTTTAAGCACTGTGCAGTTTGCCTTGTCGCAGCCGAGACGAGAACATTCACTGGGAAATTTATGACCAAGACAAGGATGTCCGCTAGCCAAAGGGTGACAGCGAGTTGTGTCTTCACGATATTGACGCATTTATTGCATAATGATCTTCAAAGTCTTTACTGTGTATTTTGCTGGAAGTGACAGTGGTGCAGTAGGCATGGATTTTCAGAGGATTAAGCCTACACTGCAGCCCTTGCTGGCATGCTGCCTGGATTCATTTTCGAAGCTTTTGATTCATGCTTGGGTACTTCATCCCAGCATACCGTTTCCTTGTGGTATGCTCTCTTTATTACAGGTTGTCTAAATAATCCCTCTCTAGTTGCACAAGCACGTGACCCCATCAATTATCATTGTACATATTCATAAACATTTCATACTGTGATATTGTCAGAGGAAAATGTAGGATTCAGGGGAGAGACAGCAGTCTCGCCGTGCGTGATACTCATGTAGATAATACTTAACTTCATAGGATGGTGGTATTGTGATGAGACAGTTACTCATCATAACGCAGAAGCACGGAGGTGGGAAGTTAAATTTGGAACTTGCTTCAAACGCCATGGAAGTTTTCTGTGTTATGCTACATTACAGTTTGCCTTTGATTCCTATTCTCACATTTTGGAGGGGGGTTTTATACGAACTTTACTTTTCAAAAGCACTTTTGCAGCAACAGACTAATGCATGGAATTTCACTTATATTTCTTGCGATGCTCTTGACAGCTTTAAGGGCTGTGTCAGTGTGGCATACATTCTAATTAACCTTCATGTGGAATTGCATCCATTACCTCAATGCTTGACATAACTAGATTTCATGACCTAGGCATAACATCACAACTTTTTTAGAACTGTTCATTAATTAGTTATTTTTAGTCATGTAACTTAAAATCCATTCTACTCTTAGCTTTATCTTGTTTGTCTGGTTTATAAGTTTACTTTATTTATGTAAATGCCTTAATGGCCATGAATGTCTAAACGTCAGCAACTGCAGTGAAATAGCGATGATAATGGCTTCTCTTCGGTTGTGTTTATAACAAGTTGCTTGGTAGCATCATCAAAAAACAAACATACCTATATGTGCAAGTGAAAGAGCACTCTTCCCTTAGTCTATAACTTGGTTAAGTCCTGAAGGACTGTTTCTGCATATTGCCATGTTTTTATCTGTATTTTGTGATGAGTTCATATCGCTTGGTGATTTGATATGTGTGCACATCTCATATGGCATACATTTGTAGCAGAAATGAAGGAGGCCTAGAAGTCAGCATATACACATTTTTCCATGCTTCAAACAAGTAATATGACTGCTGGGGGAGAAATTTATTTGTTTTCACTTACTCTACTTTCTGGCTATACCGGCATTTCAGAGGGGATTTAGTGCAAGAAAAAACAAACGCAGAAGCTACTAGTAAATACAAGATTGCTCTTATGTCTACAGTGGTCGATGAACTTTTCAGCAAAGTGGTTTTAGAGAACTTATTGGTGACCACTAGATAGGGCTTGTACAGTGGCAGCTTAAACTTTGAGAAAAATGTTGCTGTCGGAAACGGATGCAGTTTTGCAGGGAAGATCATTCTATTCTTTGGGTGTAAAAAGCATGAATGGGGGAAAGAAAGCAAATCCTTTGCATAATTGGATGCCAACATTTGTGGCAGCGATTGACATGCTGGAATATGTTATGTGAAATTTGAATGAACTCATCAGGCAGGGTGCAAATATAATATAGTTCATGGAATAATATTGACCAACAAACAGTTCATCATGATACCTGTGATGGAAGATCCAAATTAGTTGTCATAGCTGTTATATTGCATGCTCCTCGCAGATATTTAAAAAGGTTTCCACCTAAGTGACAATGACAGAGAAGAGAACAAAAACAACAGGAAATCGGTGCTGTTGTGTTTCTGTTCTCTGCTGTCATCACTTGATTGAATATCTTGAAACAGCAAAACAATTAGCCTGTCGAAAAGTTCTTACCGATAGAGAGAATTAAGTGAACAGAGTCTGTCTGCAGCTCTGTGAAGTTTTATTCCCAGTGTTTGCAAGGAGCCTTATGTCTGTATAACAACCAACTTCACCACGCATCTGTTCAAAAGCGTTCAAAGAACTCTAGCAGCTGTAGTATGGTGTGCTGTACAGTAGTCTTCTCTGCACTCAACTGTGTGGGCAACAAACACAAAAATGATGGACACAGCCTCATAGAAAGCTCTACACTGAAGATGCCAGACAGGTAAAAATAAATAATAGGCTTTACTAAACATTCATTGTTGAACAGCAGTTTCGCTGTTAAAATTCAAGACCCTAGCGTTTGTGCACTGTTGAGATGTTCTGGTTATAGCCACTTGTAGGTACCGATGTGTTGCTCTTCGTTTGAAGAGCTCTTGTTCTGCTACAAAGAGTGGTATATGTACTGAGTGCAACAAATTGCAGTTGTTTTACTCGACCTGATTTCATAATGTATGCGACATCATAAGAGCACATTCATGTAACATAACTTTCCAATTTTTTTTTTGTAGTTGCAGCTGTGATGCAGCCTTTTTTTTAATAGTCAGTGCAATTCATGATACATTATCTTTCCTTACTAATTAATGAGTATGTTTACTTTAGATTTCATGCATTCATGTTTCCAATGAAAGATAATGTAATAGTTTCTCATATTAAGTCTGTTCCTTGCTTTGATGCATATTTTGGTGTTCATTAACATTTTGACATGCATCATACATCTAAATTGAATAGGACAAATTGCCGGGCTAGTTGGTAATGATCCATTCTTGTTGACAGCGCGTTAAAGCACAGGGACAGAAGAAACACAGAGGACGACGTCACAGGCGCTGATGACGTCGTCCTCTGTGTTTCTTCTGTCCCTGTGCTTTAACGCGCTGTCAACAAGAATCTAAATTGAATTCAGAAAAAATCTGTCGCAGCTTGTGCAATACTTATAAACATTCATTGAACTTAATTCAAAAAGCTACTCAATGCTTTCTGTAGAACTGTCAATGAAGCTTTGGAACATGAAAGCCATGAAGAGGCTGAGATGCCGCACAGCTGAAGTGTGGAGCGAGAAATCGAGGGTGCAAACCCTGCATTTGCTTGAGAAACACTGTGCAATGAACAGTACTTGAGTTCCTAGCAAGTCATCAGCGAAATAATCACAAAGTTACCTCAGTTGTGTAAACCACGGACATGATTTCTTTTTCATATTGCGAGACAAGTTTATTTCCTGCACGGTCTAAGCATGATATATTCCAGTATGTTTTTACTGGTGTAGCTAGGCTCTTTGATTTCAGTAACTGTGCTATGTTGGCACACCTTTACTGGAGAACTCCTTACCAAAGAAGCAAGCATTGACTGCAGTTGTGCACTTTTCTGCATAGCGCAATATAGATGAAAATATGGCACATGATCCACAACTAAATGGGGACCTTAGGCATGCTGTGCGCAAATGTTACCAGTAAATTGGTATTGGCATGTGCACTGCAAAGAGGGTCATTGGATTTAGTAAATAACTTGGGTAGTTCAAAGAAAAAGTTGTTTTTGTGAGATGCTCATTGTCAGTTTGTGATCGTGCTTTCATGCATAGTATCTGCAGCTATCTAAAACACCTATGTTATGGCACACACAATTTGGCATGATTTTTTTTTTTTTCAGTTTCTACTGATGCAAGTGTAGAGCTTTGTTTGTAAAAAGCATTCTCTGAAAGATTCTGTTTTGGAATGTAAGCAGAAACACTGAATATTCGTATCAAGTGGAACGAAACACATTGCTTATCTCCTTCCGCAGTACATTGTCCACATGCAATGCAGTATACTAACCATCATGCGCCATTCTGGTCTGCTGTAGCACGGAATCTGGATGCAGTTGCATATGCTTAATATGCCATTTATTCGTGTGACCTAAACGCAGAACTGTCAAGCTATATCTGTAAATACTTTTGCAATGGTAAGGCAACTGCATGAATAATGCAAAGGCATCCTGTTGAAACGACTAGTATGGAATTGGAACGTATGAAAGGTAAGCACATCCAGTTGAGTTGTTTTGTTGAGCAATGCCAGGCAGAATTAAGCTGCCTAGAGAGGAGCCTGCAAATAAGAGTAATTTTTTGCTGACTACACCAATGTAGCGAATAAAATAGCTGCACTTTTCTAAAACAGTGTGTTCGGTATAGTGAATTCTTCAGTGCTCGTGGAAAGAACCGTGTGAGTCTGAGAGATTAAATGGAAGGACTGTGTCTACAAAGCAGTAGCTAGTGCAAATTATAAGACGAGTGGCTATATGACGGCAACCATAAGCAGCTGGCTGTGGCATGCAGTGTTATCACAATTAAGTTTGTGCAACGATTTCTGCAGCCGCCACCTCTGCAGAGTTGTGTTGTACACTGCACTGCAGCGACAAGAATAGGCGAAGTGCTAAGTGGCTAAATGTGCGCGATCAATAGCGACCGAATTTCCAGCTACGAATCGAAGGAGAGTGCTTGATAGCATCCCCCCCCCCCCCACCTCTTTTTTTTTTTTTTTGGTGTGCACACGAAAGTATGGACAAAAGATCGCGAGGCAATAGCGAAGCGAAACTTAATTTTGATGCATGTTGACTCTGTCTTTGGTGTTTTATCAAACTCATTGTGTGCGAAAGAAGAAAAGCGACGGTTCTGAAACACTACAAAAGTGATGCAAACAACAAGACACCAATTCAACCAAGAATACAAACACACATTGCTAACTAGCTCCGTACAGCGCAGCCGCAAAAACGGCGAATACTACTCTGGCGTAGGCGTCTGCTATTTCTGCTGCGGTTACACCTTTCTGCCCACACGCCATCGTAGAGTATTTATTAATGTTATGTTCAAAAATTAGTTATTCATTTAAAAATTAAGTACGTCATAGAAATAAGTTTAAAAAAGTTAAGTTAGCTTTTTAAGTATTATCTAGCACTCTGACATATATTTAAAAAGAAACGTACCCATAGCAACGCCCGGCGACTTGTAACGCTGTTCGGTGAAAATGGCGGCAATCATGTGTGTGATTTCATTGCAGTGAGCGGTGACGGAGTTGACGGTACCAATTTTGCAACAGATCTTCCAACGTAATGCAACAAAATGCTTCATGAATTGCTCTTCGCGTTGAATGGGTACCCGGGAACCATCTTCGTTGAAAAA
The DNA here is from genome assembly GCF_052857255.1 of Amblyomma americanum. NCBI lineage: Eukaryota > Metazoa > Arthropoda > Arachnida > Ixodida > Ixodidae > Amblyomma > Amblyomma americanum. Next base: position 153,274,799 of record NC_135499.1, on the reverse strand, counting down.
GAAGGCACTTTTTCAGTAAGCACTTTCACTGGCTGCTGTCTGGTGCATTTCAACATTTTAACTCTGGAGCTTCTTCAACTTTGTTCGATGTGGGCTTTGTATACACGGAACCTGCGTAAAGCTGTACCTGCATGACTGGACACATTTGATACTACGTCGGCTGGTAAAAAGTGTAAGAAAACATGGTTTCGCGCATAAACGAACTGTCACAAAGGTGACACTTGACTGTTTCTGAATAAGACTTTCACGTTTACGAAGAGTTGAACTTGCCATCGATCTTAAGTTTTTAGCGCCGTTTGTTCCATTGTTTGTGCATACGTTTTCAACTAATGTGCATCTGTAGACGAACGAAGATAGCCAAACAAAATGTCGAAACTTGTATTTTAAATCGAATTAATGTTACAAACGTCTGTCTCGCGCGTGGTGTTCATTACTGTGATTTAGGCAACACTTGCTACTTCAGTAACTGCATGTAAAAAATTAATGTTTTCCTGAACATTTTGTTGATTACATTTAAGTTTTCATGCATGTTTGTTTACAGGTTGTCAAAGGGCTGCCTTTTCTGCATCCATCCGAAACCACGATTCTGGACAAGCTTTGTGCTTTAGGTTACCATGTCAAGTACTTACGGAACTTCATTGCGACCTACCACAGCTTTAGCACAGGAGGTTGTAATGTCTTTTGCTTACTACATTTACTGGTTACCCTGAATTATTTTGAACGATTTGTGGAAGTTGACAAGGTGTGGTGCCGCTGCTAAGCATTCCTTGTTATACAGAGTTTTGGTATTCGCTCTGCACATCCATATTCTCTGCTGAGCTCTGTGCGCCGTAATGTTTTTCAGAATAAGGGCAGGGACCTTGACCATGCACATTGCTTGCTCTGCATATTGTTTTACTGCCAAATGAGCGGTTCATGTAAGTGCCAGCAGCATCAACAGGATTCATGTATTAAAAAAGGAGCGCCGACCAAAGGTTGTTGTTTAATATGAGGACGTTTCGGCTTCTGAAACGTCTTCGTATTATCAAGTGATCAAGGCTTCCATATGGAAGCCGAAACGTCTTCGTATTATCAAGTGATCAAGGCTTCCGTATGGAAGCCGAAACGTCTTCGTATTATCAAGTGATCAAGGCTTCCGTATGGAAGCCGAAACGTCCTCATATTAAACAACAACCTTTGGTCGGCGCTCCTTTCTTAGTATATGAATCTGCTACCCGACCAGACGAGTTTTCATCTTACGTTAGATTTCAGCATCAACAGGATCGTTCCCTATTGGGGCTTTGTTTCCAACAAATGATACCGCTGGAACCTGGCTGACATTCCTGTAGTTTCTGCAATATATTAGCATGCAGAGGCATTAGAAGCTAGTTAAGTAAGCTGGTACTTGGTCCTCATGTCTTCCCGAATGAAACCGACAATAATAACTGCCGCCTGCGCTTGCTTTGTATTCACTGATGTGGAACCAAAACCACTACTATTGGGAAGGGACCGTGTAGCTTGTATTTCACGGGTTTTTATTTGTGAATTCCAGGCTCACAGGAAGGCGAGAAGACGCTTAAAACTGGATTCTACTTGCATGCTCTTTGTGCGGGATTGAAAAAGGTCTTGCATCGATACTCGGAGGAATTGCTTGTCCTTGAGAAAGAGGTCCTTGAGGGAAATCAGGTGTCCTTGATGCGCTTTCAGGAGGTCCTTGATAAGGTAAATTTTTTCTCAAAGCTGATTGGTGTGGCATACGTGATACTGCCAAATATTTCCCGAGCATTTGTCATTGTGCACTGGATTAGTCAGCACCTGCTACGTTATCTTTTTTTTGTGATGTGCTCATGGCTTTGCACTGTGGATGAAGTACAGAAGACAGTAGATTTGGAAGTGTTGAACTGTGATATTAAGTTGTGAAGAACATTCTATTACATAGTGATTTGTTCTGTTTCACAGGGTTTGACCTGTTAAAGATACAGAACTGATTGCTTATGATGACAGGAATTTTCCAAGTATAACCAAAATTTAAGTTTTGGTCATTTGTGCATAATGGGCGAAAAAAAGTGTTCTTTATTCATTTGTTTTTCTCATTGAGTTTTGCTTGCTAATTGGCTGCAATGCGAGTCAGCTGCATTATATTGTTTTAAACGAAGCCAAGAATGTTGAAAGGTTGGTCATGTAATGTGATAGGGTTTTCAATGTCAGCTGTATGTGTAGCGGAAATGTGGAAAAAAGACTGTGACGAAAAAAAAAAATGTGATGGGGGTTCACTTGATTAATGGGTTATGGGACCAGTGACAACAGGTCATGTGACCTTGCTATGTGATGACGACATTTCATCTGAACAATGAGCAGCAGTTCTTGGTTGGGGAGGGTGTCTGGACATGCCATTTGACTGTGTAAAAATCACTTTCATACTCTAGTTCTATCGTGATGCTGTAGGGTTAGACATTTGACCCTTTCAGGTGCCATTTATCACTTCGATTGTAAAGAAATATTTTTATGCCTAAGAAGTATATCTAGGCCTCAGGAAAGCCAATTTGTTAGTTCTCCATCGGATATTAATGCTCTGGGGATCATTTTTGAGTTTCAGAGATGCATATGACCTAAGGAATTCGGAAAAAAAAATATATTTACATCTTTACTGGTGACAAAAATCTGTTAGAAAATGGTGGGAGACACATTACCAAGCTCTCAGTTTTGTGAAATATTTGTTGCATTTGCTAGTTGGCATGGAAAAGCAGCTTATTTCAAGATGAAGGATGCTAAATTAAAATGAAGGAACCGGTCCTAGGTACAGCACAACCTGAGAAATGGCTGCGAGTTCGCAATGTACACAGTTGTGTACAAAGCGCCTTAAAGGGTTAACAGACTGTGTTTGTCTGTGCTGTGGTGAGCTTAGCTCAGCGCTGTTTGATTGCCCTCCGTGCCCAGTACCACCTGCTGTTTCTGAAACTGCGTGACTTGGTCACCGAGGTTGAAACCAATCGAGTGCATGGCTGCAGCATCCTCCAGTATGTGCACAAGAGCTCTATTACAGCCCTTCCTGTTGCCAAGAAGAACATGTCCCTGTGAGTCTAGTTCCTCATTGCGTCTGAACATGAATATAGATGGTTTTTTAAAGCTGTGATCATCTATCAGTGTTCTCCTGACTATCTCTTATAAAAGACAGTGTTTCTTGATAGTGCCAGAATTTATGCTTAAGCGATATCAGGATTTTGAATCAGATATCAATGGTATTATGTTTTTCTACTTGTACTTCCGTTGTCGAGAGCACCATGTTGCATGTGGGCCAAATACAACGTTATCGAAGTTACTGGCGTTTTATGCTTTCTTTTTGCACAATTTTAATGTCTTCACTTGTTTTGTTACTTAAGCTAAGCTGTGCCACAGTGTTCTGCTAGTATACAGATATCACAATTATTGCTTCTCACATCATTATGACTAAATCATTACATCGCTTGGAGCCTCTTCATCTTTCGATGTTGTAGGAAGTCTAATTGTTGTGTCTCAAGAAAATGTGGAGTGCCATGGTATGAAACATAGTAAGCGCTATAATAGAACTCAGATCAAACAGAATTAAAGCAACATAAATCTTGACGCATAATTATCGCACCAGGTTTCTTTTTTTTTTTTAACCCTCCTGGGTGTCATTCTTTTTCTTATCCTTTTCACTCTTACAATGTCCTGTGTTGTTCACCGACTAGTTCAACATTCCGTGTAACTGGCTGCTGTTGTGGGCTGCAGGAGCGCTTGCTCTCTGCAGTGCATTATGAATATTAAAGCGCTGTTTTAACTTGCGCATTGTATTTGCAGGCTCTTGCAGGCATGTTATGGGGTGCTGTGCCAGCAGATCTCCTCCTGGGTGCTGCACGGCCTTCTTTGCGACCCACACAAAGAATTCTTTGTGAAGAAATTAAGCTCAAGCCCATCCCAGACGCCACACAACACCAGCAGCAGTACTTTAGAAGTTTGTACTCACTGCACTCTTTCATGCAAATTTTTGTCCAACAAAGGAGACATTGAAGGAATGGAGACATCAAAGTTTAGATCATTTCGTTCTTTACAATCATGCATGCCCACCCTGTATACGCAATGCCTTATGACCTTGACCGTACCAGAAGCTTGGAGGAACGCAAACATCATCTTAATTCATAAGAAAGGGGATGCCAAGGATTTAAAAAGTTACAGACCGGTCATCTTATTGTCTGTTGCATACAAGGTGTTTACTAAGGCAGTCGCTAATAGAGTCAGGGCAACCTTAGACTTTTATCAACCAAATGATCAGGCAGGCTTTCGTAAAGGATATTCCACAATAGATCTTATTTACAATTCCAATCAGGTTATAGAGAAATGCAGAGAATATAACAAACCCTGATATATAGCCTTAATTGTTTGCGAGAAAACATTTGACTCAGTGGAAACATCAGCAGTCATACAGGCATTGCGGAATCAGGGTGTAGAAGAGCCTTATGTCAAAATACTGGAAGATATATATAGCAGCTGCACAGCTACCATAGTCCTCCATAATGTCAGCAATAAAATTCCAATAAGGAAGGGCGTCGAGCAAGGAGACAGGATCTCGCCAATGCTATTCCAATGATCTCACCTGTTTACAGGAGGCATTCCGAGGCCTGAATTGGGAACAGTTGGAGATAAGAGTTAATGGAGAATACCTAAATAATCTGCGATTCGCTCGTGACATTGCCTTGCTGAGTCACTCAGGAGGTGAGCTGCAGATCATGATCAATGAGTTAGACAGGTAGAGCAGAACAGTGGGTCTAAAAATTAACATGCAGAAAACCACAGTAATGTTAAACAGCCTAGCAAGGGAACAGCAGTTCACAACTGGCAGCGAGGTGCTGGAAGTGGTAAAGGAATCTACTTAGGGCAGATAGTGGCAGCTGATCCGGATCATGAGAGGGAAATAAGTAGAAAGATAAGAATGGGGTGGAGCGCATATGGCAGGTTCTCTCAGATGATGAATGGCAGTTTACCAATATTCCTCAAGAGAAAAGTGTACAACAGCTGTATCTTACCTGTACTCACCTACTAGGCAGAAACATGAAGGCTAGCGAAAAGGGTTCAGCTTAAGTTGAGGACAACGCAGCGAGCCATGGAAAGAAAAATGATAGGCGTAACGTTAAGAGACCGGAAGCGGGCAGACTGGGTGAGACAACTAACTCGTGTAAATGACATTCTAGTCGAAATCTAGAGGAAGAAATGGGATTGGGCAGGGCATGTAATTTGAAGGCAAGAAAACCGCTAATCCTTAAGATTAACGGAGTGGATTCCAAGAGAAGGCAAGCGTAGCAGGGGGCGGCAGAAGGTTAGGTGGGCGGATGAGATTAGGAAGTTTGCAGGCATAGGGTGGGCGCAGTTGGCAAAGGACAAGGTTAATTCGAGAGACATGGGAGAGGCCTTTGCCCTGCAGTGGGCGTAGTAAGGCTGCTGCTGATGATGATGATCAATCTCTGATTATGATTCTCACTGCGCAGAATTCATTGTTGGGCGGCAATAGCTGTCTGCGTGATTGAAACTGTGGGATTCTATAGTGCGACTTTGAGACAGTGGAAAAGGATTGGAGAGCAGGAAGTTTTGATGGCATACGGATAACCATCTAGATGATTTTTGCTCTTGTAAACGGCTTCAGGAGAGAAGGGCTCTAGCAGAGTAGGGTAATAAAAATAAAGAGGAAGCATAAAGTTGAACAAAAAGAATTAAATGGTTCAAAAATTTCAGGTAAGGTATTCTGAAGGGTGAGGTGTACAAACTGTAAAGTTTCAATGCAGTGATGGTGCTATACATGTAAAGGGCAGGACAAGGGACCTGCAGTGCTCCCCAGTGTTAGTCACGCTTAAGAAAGTGCTCTGCAAAATGTTGAGAGTGCAGTCATCTTCAGTGTGACATCAGAAGCTGCATGCGCAGTTGTAATAATCAGGGTGTCTAGCGACCTGGAATACTTAAAATCATCGGGGAAATTTTGTGCACCTGGAAAAATCGGGGAATTGTCATGGATACTATAAGTAAATTAGCCAAGTCAGGGAAAATGACCAACTAAAATTAACGGAATGGTCTGCTGTGAATCACAACAAGGCATGGCGTCCTATCCATTTGAGTAGCCTTTTTCCACTGGCCACGAAGTGACTACTGCATACATTGGTTTGTTCTGTACTGGTTGTCGAACTGCTTGAGTAAACATAGCTACGTTCAAACGCATTTTCTACGGAATGAGCTGGAGCCAATAGCACACAGGGTTTATGCACCTTCTGTTTTCTCATGCGAGGCACAACGCTGTTCTACTCGAAGTCGTTCTGGAAAGCTTGCTCTCAGCTGCTTCAATCTCATAGGCTGTGCAGAAGTTAGTTTAAGTTTTTGCTTCTTTTGTGTTTTATATTACCTGTTTTAGTGTTGGAGCTACTCAACAATATTCAGTTCTGTTTGCAGCCAGTTTTTATTACCCTTACTGGCCTAACAAGAAAATATATATTTGCAAACTTCTAGCAAAAACCTCACATGCTCGAAGGAAAAGAAAAAGGGTAGTCACCCATGCTGAAGAGCTGGAACGGGAAATTTTCTAAAAATGCAGCAGTAATTATAAGCTGCATTAAAGGCAACGGGTAAGGTTTAGGAAACCTGCATCGAGGTCTGTTTTTGCTGTACCTCTTATAAAAAGCTTGCTTTCTATTTACCCTGCTAGCGTGCCAGCTTTGTTATAAATAATTTGTGTAGTAGCTTAACTTTGTCTCTCTCATTGCAGACCCCGCTAGAGTCAATGGATGATTTTGGCTTGGATCCACACCTGCTCCCTGAACAACTTTCCGCTTCTTTTGCCAAAAAAGTGCTTTTTGCTGGATCAGCTGTGCGAGTCTTTGGCCAGTCTATGGGTGAGCTGTGCCTGACCACCATTTGTTGTCATATTGGTGCAGTTCTCCTTGCAATTTTGTAGTGATAGCTATATGAGGGACTCTTTTTGCTCTAAGCAGCATTGTTGTTGTATGTCATAGCCCAAAACTCCTGCGTTGAGCTAAAATGTTATCTAAGCAGTCCTGGGTTCTTTAGGGTCGGGAGGAGGTGATCTCAAATGCGCCATCTGTGGTTATGTAACTCAGGTGACTCCGAAAGGGGTGCAGTGGCTTGTCTGAGAATTCAGCTTGCTTTATTTTGTTCTGCAAACAGATGGAGAAATTTAAATTACTTACTACAGCATCCCAACATTGGAACAAATGCATTCTTTCTCATGCATAGTGTAGACTTGCATGGCATGTGCAACATAAGCACAGTGACTGCATTTTTTTGTATTGAGCTCACTATGCAGTTGCTAAGAAAAGGCCAACCTGTCCCCAGGATCATACCTGTTTGAACTAAACTGAAACAGTGGCACCCACAAGTGCAAATAACAGCTCTTGATTCCTGCATGCTTTAACTGTGAGGTTGTTCAGTTTTTCTCTTGTTTGCAACGGTTTGTAAACCTTTGTTGCTAGCCATTTGTATCGTAGCTTTTGAACAAAAGAGCTGGTCAGTTTGAACGCGCCTCAGTCTTCTAGGTGACTGTGCAGTGTTACCAAAAGCCGTTGAGTGACGTAATCATGGTGGGCTTACGGCATGTCTTCTTTGGTTGGAACAGGACGACCAGTCTACAAGGCAGAGCAAGAGACAGAGTTTCTGGATCGCTTGCAGACAATCAAAGAGTCCCCAGAGCTCGACTTGCTTCACCTCGAGGCATTTGTGGAGGACGTTCGCTCAGCTGCAGCTGCGGTATGTTATCAGCTTGTTTGGTAATGTTCAGCAATTGAGACGGACTCAAAACTGAGGAAAATTCTAAATGGACTGACAGCTGAATTTTAAGGAACCGTAACGTTTTTGGTGCACAATCCTCCAGTGGGTTTGCTAGAAACACTATTAAATTTTGCGAAAAAATTTTTCAGTCAGTTGGAATTTTGCATCTCGATGCCAGAAGCCATGATCAGGAAGTACTATAGTGACTGCAGGCTGAAAACAGTGAATAACTGAAAACTATGACTCCAGCTGCCATGAATAAATTAGGTGGTTTTAGTGCGGCGTATCATCGGCTTGCATTTCCACGCACAAAGGTATTACGGCACAGTGATATAGGGCTCATTGGCGACAGTTTAAGTGGACTATTGCTCCCTCTTCATCTGAGGATTACAGGACACTTTGGCGCCATCTAGTAACAACAGCACAAAGCAGTTTATCAAGTATATGAAGGAAGTGCCACTCATCATTGAAAGACTGATCAAAGACAGCGTAAACCATCACAATAAAATATGAAAAACATTTTTAAAGAAAATAACAACGCATTTGACTACATAAAGGTCATATTTTAGCAAGATGTAGTCACATGGTGGGATGTGCTTATACTACCAAGGTTTCATCTTGGCACATCTTTTGACTTGTTCTACGATATCTTCAGTGCCAGAGTAAAAAATATAAGCCTTGTTTCATTAATGTTACACCACTCAATTCGGTGAAAATGGGACAGGATCTTTTCATTTACACCATAATCTCAGTAACGTATTTTAATTTGTTGTTGGTCCCTTTAATGCTTCACACAAGTCACTAAGTACTGCTGAGTACACGTGGACAAAAATTAATAGAACCTTATGTACCATACTTCATGCAGAATGAATTGGTTCTCCAGCCTTACCAACTCTTTCATTTTTAGCCACGCTGAAGCTTCTTTACTTTTTATTTTTGGCTGACAAAATTGTATAAGTGCTTTAATTTTATGTCTTCAGTACAGTGATGTATGCCAGAACTGAATTGGTTACTGCTCTTTGTACTCTGTGTCATCACAGTAGTATTTATTTAGGTTTATTTATTTCTTTTAGGGGAGGGGGGTTGTATTACAATGCCAGTGTACTCTGCTCCAATTTTGTTTGGTCACAACGAAGGAAAAAAAAGTGAAGAGCTAGAACTGTATCCCGTGATGCGACTGAGTACTTCACAAGATAATGACAAAAAAGTCCTTTCGTGCCTGTTTGATTAAAGGGATCACTTTGTTTCACTCTTTCGGCGTACTAAGCCTTGTGTCTTGTGCCAAATGCTACTGTGTTCCTATTGCCCTTCACTCCATGAATGCTTATGTCTAACCATATTTGGCTGCAGAAATTGCATTGCTCATGGAATTGTATGTAGCATGTACTAACAAAAAGCATAATTTTATTTAACTGGTTTGAAATGTGCTGTGAGCACAGTAGGCTGACCTTAATATCGGACTTTGATTTACAGTTGTCAGCCGATTTTTCATACTCGGGAGGGACCCGGAAAATGGTCTGAATAATTGAACAGTCCAGAGAGGCCGTGAACTTTAAAAAAATAATCTTTCTGTGGAAAACTGACTTTAAACATTGCTAACTTCGCCGCTTTCCAAGTTTTGCTTGCAAGCAGTAATATTAAACTTCATATGAGCCACAGCCATGCTTTCGTCATGTCCGCACCACCTCGTGTCACAATAGAGTCAGTCTACTTCATGATACCAGATAATGCAACGCAGCCACAGGCCATGTCGCGAAAGAATGCACACTCCACACAAAGCACGAACAGCCCGTTTTCCATCGACAACGACGCTGACGAGGATTGAGAGAGGTAATCCACGGAAAGGCGCGAGCGGAAGCAAGCTCCTGCGAATGCACTACCCCCTCACCTCCCCAGCATCGGGTTGCGCTGACCAAGCCACGGCGGATGCTGCAACTCCCCCGTTTTCAACGCGATCATGCATAGTTTGTAGGCCAACTCAGTGGCAAGGATGAGTGTTGTTACGTTTCGCCTACGACGCGCAGTATAGCCGGCGCGGATGCAACGGACGCCGGGGCTTCGTTCAAAGTGGCGGTCATTTTGGGCCCGTTCAGTGCTGCCGTAACGCCTCCCGCCAAGCGCGTCCAGGCAGGTTTCAATGCCACGTGTCGTCGTGTGTGTGTGTGTGCATGTTGGTGCCCACACTTAAGCGCGGCAGCCGGGGAGAGGAGCTCCCCAACTGGGAGGCGAGGAGGTCTGACTGGCGCCAGCCCGGCGGACGCGCACGTCACGTCTGAACATGTCCGAGCGTCGCCGTATCGGGCGCCTCATCCCGTGCCGTTCCTTCTTGCCCTCGACTCCGAGGGTATAAAAGGCAGCTGCCCCGGACGCCAAAGAGAGACTTCGATTTCTTCCTTCGAGTAACGTGGTCGCCCTGACCGGCTGCTCTTTTGCGATGCCAGAATAAACAAGTTGTTCTGTTGGCAGTCGACTCATCCTTTGCCAGGGCCTTCGGATGTTTCCAGCTGTGCCCCAGGCCGCCAGGCCAACGCTACCCTTGGGGCTTGCAACCCATTTGCAACAGTGTGCCATAATCTCAAATGGCAGCCATGAACAAATAGCCAAGCCTATCCAAGCCAGCCCGCCCGACTGACTCCGTTCAAATCCAAGTTGACGCCTTTCACTGTGGTGGAGAACCGGTTGGTTGCGACAGTGATGCCTGCTCACATCTATATTAAGCCGAAAAAACGAATTTTCGGTTGAAAAACGAGGTCCACAGTGTTGCTGTCGGCTGTTTTAGTCCAAAAAAAGACGAACTTTTGGACTCCACAGAGTCCGAAATATTGATTGTGAATATGTACACGTTCCTGTGAGATGCGTGACAGTTCCTCAACGAGGTCCAAAATATTATGCGAGTCTGAATTACTGGAGTCCTAAAAATCGGTCAGCTACTGTAGCTGAAGGTTTGAGTTACTTGGGCTTGAATTATTGCCTACCAGCTGTTGCCTATGTACAGGGTAGATGTAATGTTTCATCTCAACTGAAATTAAGATGCTGAAAGCATTCAAGATTGTTGCCTTCCTAATAATCAGAAACACTGATGTGTAGTGGTATTAGGCGTGTAGACGTTGAGGTTCGTAAATGCCATTTCGCTTGTTTGCATGCTGAATACAGAGGAGCATAGAATATGCACAGTGCTTCGCATTCACATGCACTGTACATGCACTGGTTGCAAAGGCTGTAAGCATGTTTCAGTCAATTGTTTGCCTAGGGAGTTAGTTACACATCTATCCCAGGTGGTCTCATTGTCTGCAGGGTTGGCTGGTTCGAGAGGTATTCACAGTCATTAAAATGAGGCTGTCATGAAAAAGAGTGCAATTAAAGCCATCATTGTCATTGTGACCTTGGCAAGGCACTAGAAATACCATCTTCATAGCATTTGCGGCCCGATGAGGAGTATTGTCACTTGTTCTTTTCAACAGCACCTTTGGCAGCTCTTTGTGGAGGAAGGCTGCCTGCTGTCCCAGCTGCGGCTTCTCAGGGATGCATACCTCTTGGGCCGAGGAGAACTCTTTCTGCACTTCTCCCAAAAGGCCGAACACCTTTTGTGTCGTCCACGCGCAGCTACAACTGAGCACGGTGAGCATTGCTGCTCTGTTCTGATCCCCAAAAAATTACATTGGAAGGTTCCACTGCATTCAGGTATGACATGGCATGAACGTAGGAATTTGTTTGAAATGCACTTTCTTGCTTCAAATCTGTCACTTCCTCAGTTCGGTCTTTGAAGCAGCACTGTAGACGAAAGGAAATTTCCAATCAGCATGAGTATAAGCTGATGATCAGATGACGTTGCACAAGACGAATTGGGAGTGGAGATGTAGTTACAAATGTACTAGGTGCACTTTGAAAGTGTCAGCCTCTGTGCAAAGCCGTTTCTGTAAATTCCCTGTGGTAATCTCAGTAGAACCTTGTTGATGCATTCCTGGTTAAAATGATTACTTGATTCATACGTTCAAAATTGTGGGCAATAAAAATGTTCCATAGAGTTACACTATTTTTCCTTCTGTTAATACGTTTCTGGATGACTCGATTTTCCGGTTACTACGGTCAAAGTTTCTACAAATTCTGGTTGTATGGTATGTTTAGCCACCAACTACACATGGGCACTCATAATGAAGAGCTAGAATACCAGTGACAGTCACAGGCTGTGGTGGCTTCTCTGCAACACCTAGTTGCAAGGGGCCAAAGGGTGTAAAAAAAAACAAATTTGAACAATGCGTTAACATATGAGCGGGCTGTACCCGCAGGGAAGCGATATGAAAAGGAGAAATGCAGTTCCTGAATGAAAGGGAGCGAAGCATCTGAGAACTACAACGATGTGCTTACATGCAAATGCAGCAAAACAAGAACGCTGCGGCAGTCAGCAGCCGCTGCAGCTTCCCTGCTGGGCATTGAGGGAAGGAAGCAAAGCAACTGGAAAAGAAAGAAAGAGCAAGAGATTCTCGCTACTTACGCCATTGCTGTCGACAGACCGGGTGCGTCGCGAAGTTTTTTCTGCACTAAGGAAAACGCAGATGCGGGCTGAATTCTGTGAGCACTAGGAAAAGAGTAGTTCAGACGTTGTGCCCAGATATGCTAATTGACATTTTTTTGAAGTGAAATTGTCAATAAATGGCTTTGTATCTCATTCAGCAGTTACATTGTACAAAATTGGGCGGTTTGGTTGGCACGTTTCCCCGGACAATGCATTTTTCCTCCCGTCTTTTTAAAAACTGTATTAGCACTATTAAAAATGTGAACATTAATTGGGTACAGTTGCTTTCCTGCTGCCAGTTGGCACTTTGTGTGATTGACTCCACAAATCACTGGAACCAACAATGGACAATAATCAGTGGGCATTGCATGGGCACTATTGTGCTCTTGTTGTCAGGTTTGGGCCAACTTGGTGGCCACAGTAGTGTTTTCAGAACTGCTGCAGTCTTGTATCTTTTTGCTGGAGCAAAACATACCACTGATGAATTAGTACGAAGCAAAGAAGTAATTTTTTTTTTATGCTTGTGTGTTCAGTTTACACTAAAGAGGAACACCGGATTCAGTTACTTGTATCACATCTGTCAGATTCAAAAAAGGTTCCCAGCACACACCAAATTAAAGATTCTTATTAAAAGTCTTCACAATCTGGAATACACATGTGTTTAGAGTAGAAAAATGATCCTAATAGCCTCCTACTCATTTAGAAGGTTCAGCAGGATTTGATACCCCTTCCTAGTACATATGGGCAGGTTTCTCTTCCTGTTCTCGCCACAGAGATGACAAGTCAGCATGACATACCTTGGGCAACTATGTCGATTTTCCTAGTGGTTGTCTTAACAGCAGAGCCAAGTACTACGCTTTTTGTGAGCGCAGGATAAATTAAGTGGGTTATTGGGCGCACTGTAACAGCACATTTTCAATACTGCCTGTAATGCTGTGTTAAAAATTTATTCCATCTTGTTTTAATATGTGTTGCCAACCTCATTCCTAAGGGTTGAAGACTTAAGTAGAATCAACATTTGAGCTAGTTGGTATAGCATCGTGGAAAAAATAAAACGCACTCAGAACAACCATTTTTTTTTTCATTCTGAAAATGTAGCCAACAAAGCAAAAAAAAAAATGAACCCAGGAAAGGGTTTGATTGTGACAAACTGACAACCACGAACTTGCAAAATTTAGGGGACTTACACTTCTCGGGCTAAAGCAACTTATTCATCATTCCCCTACTTCTCAGCTGTAACTTGTTTCTGAAATGCTCCACAGCATCAGTAAAAACCCAAAAAAACTGTGACATGGCACCGGTAGTCTTACGTTTTTGCTTTCATTGAGAACGAAAAGTAGTGCTAATTGAATTGGTACAAACAGGCTATTATTCTTTAAAGATGACCTGCAGTGAGTAGCTTATCTCAGACTTGCAAGCTGTCCAAATTTGCCCTTCACACAAGCCAAGCTAGGTCAGTATTGATGGGAAACAGCGGCGCAGCCTGGATAAGATACACATAGGGTCTTGGGCATATCTACCCCGCATACTAATCAAATATCATGTAGGAACATATTTACCACACAAGTTATTAGGGACCAGGCAGCATGGCACGCTTTGTTTCTTTCAGCACTTGATATTGCGAGAAAAACCCTCCCATCTGGAGCTCTGATCTGTATTCCAGTGTACAGCCCCATGGGCATTCTTTTTTGTAATGCTATGCAGCCTACAGAATGTAAGGAAACTGTTGAAATAAGAGAAAAAGGTTAAATTTTTAAACTCAGTTGTGGCCGGCACAGACTATGCCAGGTGTTGGCCAGTGTATGCCTTCTATGCTAGGAAGTTGCCACTTAACCAAGACCAGTCAGTTGGGTGCATGGCAGCAAAGAGACCGCATCTGTTATATTCCGTCCTAGTGACTTTGCTGATTCTTTTTGTGAACCCTGTCGCACCATACAGGAGAACAGAATTTCCTTCAAGGTGGATTCTAAGCATGATCCAGAAAATTGTTTGATGCGCAGTTTCTCACTGTAGTGTTGCTGAAATCCCTGTAATTCTCCGACTGCAGTTTGATGTGTTGATGTATCTTCTTTTCAACAGAGGTCAATGAAATCTTCCAGCAGGCCTGTAGTCTGCTGCAGTCGGAAGACGAGAACCTTGCCGAACAGTTCCGTATCACTGTTGGACCTCCGCTGCGTGAGTCCCCTTTGTTGATTAGAGTAGAGTACAGTATTTGGTTTTCATGTGAGCACTCTGAATTTTCGTGCAATCTGTAAGCCATGGATTCAAAAAGCAAAAATTGTTCTCGTGTTGTTTATACTATTACCTAGACAGAAACGGCCGGATCACCTCATGTCAGCTTCAAACTTGCTGCCGGGCCAGTTGATTGCTCACAATGTTTGGGCAGTTTATCTGTTTGTGATAAAAGATCCAACGAGAGATGTTACTTCAAGGGGGGAGAACGTTGTGATGTGCTGAAAATAAACACACAAAAATCTGGTGGCAGCAATGGCCTTCTTGGTAGAAGTGAGACATTTGGGTGTCCAGCTCTCCCTTTTCAAACACATGGCAGCATCTCAAAAAATGCTCTGTTGCTGAGCTGTGGACAGCAGTCTTTCAAGCTCCAAAAAAAGAAGAAAGAGAGAATACATCCTTGACAGTGTTTCTGCGAGGTGAGAATGAGTAACGAGAGCGGCCGGTCAAACCCCTTCACATAGCCCTCGGCTCAACACGCACTGAATTGTTGCATGATTATTGCGGAGAGCTGTCACACATGCATAGTCATTTAATCCTACCTGAGTCAAAACTGGGAATGAAAGCTTGGCCAGGACCTCAAGCCAGTTTCTGCAGGATAGCAGACTATGGTGCTGCCTTCAAGCCTAGTTGCCAGACATTGGCTACACCTTGCGACTTTTCGTTCTTCACCACATCTGTGGCTTGAAAAGCTTTGGGCTGTTCACCTGAGTGCAGCAAATGGTGTGGCACCTGCCACACTGGATTTTATTGCATGCTTCCTATTGGAATGATAACAGAGCTCTGGATATGATGCATATCCTGATGAAGTTTGCATGCAATAAATATGAAAAATCGATCTACTTTGTTAGTAGATGACTAGCAAAGAAAGGGACTATTTTAGGACACAACTCAAACGAAGTAGCGGATGTCTCAAACGAGGCCCTCCAGCCAATGGCATCGACCGATTTTCATGACGCAGCAGTTAATCTGATTAAGCTGTGCTTGGTCGCCTTTCATCTGCTACCCCCTGTGATGTCACGTTAGCAGGTACAAAGGGATTAACTATGACCTCATGAAAGTCGGTTGACGCGATCGGCCGAAGGGTCTCCTTGTGGTGGTCTTGTGGTAGAGCATCCGCCTCGCATTCGGGAGGTGCTGAGTTCGATCCACAGTGCCGCCGGGCACCCACCGGTTTTCTAATGGGTACAAGATTTCCCCCTGCCTGGTGCTCAGCTCTTCTGGGGTGAGATGCTTGGGAAAAGGGTCTTGACCACAGTTGCTTTGTTCTTGAGTTGTGTCCGACTATAGTGGACTTCTCGTCTGTCATATCAGTGGCTATTGTTGATTGGCAAGCACTATTTGCCAACATGTTACGCATGGTCGTTGCATGCAAACAGCGCTGTGAATTGTACCTGTGTTCTCAGTTAAACGATATTGTGAATTTCAGTGAGATGAGGCATAAGTGGCGTTGTAGTGCTTACAGTATTGTGCCTGCTGCCGATTTATAGAATGTATTGTTTTTGCCTTCCCAGTGACACAGGACAGCACTCAATCTCCTCTGGCTGGCTGGGAGACAATAGGCCTGAACTACAAGGTCATGTGGCCACTGCATGTGTTCTTTACTCCAGCAACCTTGTCAAAGTAAGGACAGCAAAAAAACTGCACATTTTTCAGCTGCATTCTTGTTAGTCATAGTGTGCAGCACGCACAAAAAGAAACTCCACCAGAACAAACAGCATGGAAGTAAAGTGATGGTTGCTTTATCACCTCATTTAAAAGAAGCTGACCATGTGACCTTGTATTGTTTGACACGTCTTGAGAAATAGCTTAAATCAACAGAATAGAATTTAGCTCTTTTTCAAATGCCATTAGGACATGAAGCAAGAGTATGTGGGGGGTGGTAAAAACTGTGCGGTGTGGCATGTAGCTTGTTTTAGTGGCTCGAACATTCACATGCTAGTTGTATGTGGTGCTGGAAAGGTGACAGCTCCCATTTGCTTTCCGTGCCTTTCGTGATGCTAATTTTTAGTATGGTTTATATCCTTGATCATGCTTTTTTGTGGTCAGCTTTGTTATTGCCTAAAATGTTTGTATTTTGGGCCACAAAATGCTGGCAACGTACACTCCTCCGTCTGCAGCCTTTTTTGAAAGGACATTGGGCACCAATTGAGGTTGGCCTGAAGTGATGGATTACAGGTTCACACAGTACAAGCTTTTTAATGCACACTTCAAGGGACTGTAATAAATATTCGAATTACAGAGCACCTCTTTGAGACGTTCTAAAAAAAATGCTGGGAAAAAACATACGATCCAAACTTCCTAATTTTGAAACATGTAACTGTTGAATGAAATACACTTTTTAACTGACACTTTCAACTCTTAAAAATGTCGATTTGCATTTCTTGGTGCAAGGTGTGAGCAGCTCCTTTTCTGTGGTTAGATTTTAGTCCTCTGCCGATGGCAATGGCAAAAGTAGCAGGGATCTCTTCCGCTTTTTTTTTTTTGGCTGCTTCACCTTTTCGCACTAATGCATTGCGGGGAAGCCACCGTGGCGGCTGACTGTCACAATGTTCTTGCTCTTGACGCTGCACTCCCCAGACCCGGCCCACTTGCATGTAAGCACATAATAGTAGTTCCCAAATGCTTTCTCTCCTAGCCGTGGGTACTGCGAAGAAGCAACTACATTTCGCCTCTTCATGTCACGTGCCTGCCGGAACGACGTGCTTGTTTATTAGAACATCTTATTCTTTTTTTATACTAAGGGCATTTTCCGATTTTGGGTATACATAACTATGTGCATGCGTCTGACAATGATGTCGGGGCAAATTTTTTGTTGCATAGATGAACAAAGAAGGACTGTGCAACTGTCTATTAAAATAACTTATTTTATAAAAGGTGGGACACTTGCATTACACAAGGAAAGTAGAAAGAAAAGTTAAACATAAAATAAAGAAAATTCACAACACCTGATGTTGTCATCAGCACCGAGAGTTTCAATCATAATGTCAGGAAATAAATATTCTAACCTTAACTTCAAATTTCTCAGCAGTGAAAGCATATTTTGCAGTTGAAAAAACTTGAACAGAGTCACAAAAGGCACAGCTGACGGATTTTAGAACTAAAACTGGAAGGAGTTCTGCTCGGTGTTCCTTGATGAACATGACGTTATCCACCATGTCACTCTAGCCCGAATAGGTTCATTCCCACCCTGCACAATCTTTACCCATTGTTCAGGAATACACGTGCCTTCTTTGCTGACATCTCCTCTCGTAGCATAACCACAAACACTATTAACCTGGCCTGCTCCATTCTCTTCAAGTCTCTTCTGCTTCTACTGTCAGCGTGAACCATATTGTCCAGCTCTCTATATCTGTGAAGTTGTGCATTGTTTTCCCGCGCCATTTCTCAAACTCTGCAGCTGGTTGCAGCACTCATGACTTCAGTGTTTCAGCGGCTTCACTGTAACCTTTCAGGTATTCTCGGCTGTTCCGGCTTCTGTTTGGAGTGCAACGAGCCCAAACGTTCCTCCAGCAGTGTTGGCTTCTTCAGTGCAAGGTGGCACGCACGGGTCCCCTGCAGGACTGCCCCCTGATGCGACGCATGATGCAGCTGCGCTCAGAGATGGCACACTTACTGGACAGCCTCCAGTACTACCTCCAGGTGATACGGATATGCCTGAATGACCTTCATTAGTTGGCACACACACAGGTGCCTGCAGTCATGGCTGCAGGATGCAGCAGCATGAAACTTCTACAATCGGTTTATTTACTTAGTATTGGTTAGAGCTGAAATCCAGGGTTCGACGGAAACCCGTCTGGTCGGGTATGTTCATGGCGGAAAATCTTCAAGCGCCGACCAATCGTTAAAAAAGATGACGTTTCGGCCCCGGCTTACAGGGGCCTTGTTCACAATTGAACAACCTAGCCTAGCCTAGCCTAACCTAACCTAACCTAGCCTAGCCTAGCCTAGCCTAACCTAACCTAACCAAACCAAACCAAACCAAACCAAACCAAACCAAGCCTAGCCTAGCCTAGCCTAGCCTAGCCTAGCCTAGCCTAGCCTAGCCTAACCTAACCTAACCTAACCTAACCTAACCTAACCTAACCTAACCTAACCTAACCTAACCTAACCTAACCTAACCACCTAACCTAACCTAACCTAACCTAACCTAACCTAACCTAACCTAACCTAACCTAACCTAACCTAACCTAACCTAACCTAACCTAACCTAACCTAACCTAACCTAACCTAACCTAACCTAACCTAACCTAACCTAACCTAACCTAACCTAACCTAACCTAACCTAACCTAACCTAACCTAACCTAACCTAACCTAACCTAACCTAACCTAACCTAACCTAACCTAACCTAACCTAACCTAACCTAACCTAACCTAACCTAACCTAACCTAACCTAACCTAACCTAACCTAACCTAACCTAACCTAACCTAACCTAACCTAACCTAACCTAACCTAACCTAACCTAACCTAACCTAACCTAACCTAACCTAACCTAACCTAACCTAACCTAACCTAACCTAACCTAACCTAACCTAACCTAACCTAACCTAACCTAACCTAACCTAACCTAACCTAACCTAACCTAACCTAACCTAACCTAACCTAACCTAACCTAACCTAACCTAACCTAACCTAACCTAACCTAACCTAACCTAACCTAACCTAACCTAACCTAACCTAACCTAACCTAACCTAACCTAACCTAACCTAACCTAACCTAACCTAACCTAACCTAACCTAACCTAACCTAACCTAACCTAACCTAACCTAACCTAACCTAACCTAACCTAACCTAACCTAACCTAACCTAACCTAACCTAACCTAACCTAACCTAACCTAACCTAACCTAACCTAACCTAACCTAACCTAACCTAACCTAACCTAACCTAACCTAACCTAACCTAACCTAACCTAACCTAACCTAACCTAACCTAACCTAACCTAACCTAACCTAACCTAACCTAACCTAACCTAACCTAACCTAACCTAACCTAACCTAACCTAACCTAACCTAACCTAACCTAACCTAACCTAACCTAACCTAACCTAACCTAACCTAACCTAACCTAACCTAACCTAACCTAACCTAACCTAACCTAACCTAACCTAACCTAACCTAACCTAACCTAACCTAACCTAACCTAACCTAACCTAACCTAACCTAACCTAACCTAACCTAACCTAACCTAACCTAACCTAACCTAACCTAACCTAACCTAACCTAACCTAACCTAACCTAACCTAACCTAACCTAACCTAACCTAACCTAACCTAACCTAACCTAACCTAACCTAACCTAACCTAACCTAACCTAACCTAACCTAACCTAACCTAACCTAACCTAACCTAACCTAACCTAACCTAACCTAACCTAACCTAACCTAACCTAACCTAACCTAACCTAACCTAACCTAACCTAACCTAACCTAACCTAACCTAACCTAACCTAACCTAACCTAACCTAACCTAACCTAACCTAACCTAACCTAACCTAACCTAACCTAACCTAACCTAACCTAACCTAACCTAACCTAACCTAACCTAACCTAACCTAACCTAACCTAACCTAACCTAACCTAACCTAACCTAACCTAACCTAACCTAACCTAACCTAACCTAACCTAACCTAACCTAACCTAACCTAACCTAACCTAACCTAACCTAACCTAACCTAACCTAACCTAACCTAACCTAACCTAACCTAACCTAACCTAACCTAACCTAACCTAACCTAACCTAACCTAACCTAACCTAACCTAACCTAACCTAACCTAACCTAACCTAACCTAACCTAACCTAACCTAACCTAACCTAACCTAACCTAACCTAACCTAACCTAACCTAACCTAACCTAACCTAACCTAACCTAACCTAACCTAACCTAACCTAACCTAACCTAACCTAACCTAACCTAACCTAACCTAACCTAACCTAACCTAACCTAACCTAACCTAACCTAACCTAACCTAACCTAACCTAACCTAACCTAACCTAACCTAACCTAACCTAACCTAACCTAACCTAACCTAAAGGCCCCCGTAAACCTAAAGGCCCCCGTAAGCCGGGGCCGAAACATCATCTTTTTAACGATTGGTCGGCACTTGAAGATTTTCCGCCATTGGTTAGAGCTGTGCGAATAGCAAAAATTTGGGTGTGAAGCGAATTTGAATATTAAAAATTGAGCGTGAATCGAATATTTTTGTAATAGTACTGACTAGTTAAGTTACAGATGAATTGTTCTGCAAAACATTGCAGGAAAAAAGCAAATTTATTGCACAACCTTTTTCAGTAGTGTACTTTCACATACCATAGTTCTCAGAAAAAGAACACTCCAGTACAGCTGTTAAACTGAGTGGATGGTTACAAGTGGAGGAAAGTGAGCTGCTCAACATGTCCATGAAGTAATCATGTTCTCCTGCTGGTAACAACAGCACCAGAAACTGAGAAATGCTTGTGGCTGGTATGGGCCGGCATCTCCTTGCAAGTTGAGCTAGCAAAGGGTAAGCTTTTGCGCCTTGCTCTCACGACCAGCTCAAGGATCCTCCTTTCGGTCCAGAATCGCATCTTGCAATTACTTTTCTGCTTCTGCTTGTGCTCGTGGCTGTGAATTCTGTCGCTGGCCTAGAAGGGTGTCGAAATTCTTCCACAGTGCTGAGATGGATTGGACTGTTTCCTGGGCATCAACACATGGGATACTGGGGTGCTGTTTTGTGCATCTTCAACTACCAAGTTCTTGAGCCAGTTACTCATTGCTCCATCTTCTTGGTACACCACCAGCTTGAAACGAGGGTCCAAGGGCACTGCCAAATTTGCAGCGTGGCCAAGTTTGTAGTTGGGAAACCTTGTCTTCAGGCACTTAGCCAAATTAGCAGAAAATACAGACGTTGCAAACTGTTGAGCTGCAGCATTGCTTAGGTGCGTGAGCAAGCAGTAAAGGATGGGTATAAGATCTGAGAGTGTTGGGTAGCCATCAGCTCCAGCTGTAGTTTTTCCTTCAAGCGGTTTCAAGGCGGCAACATTTCCCTCCATTCTTTCACCAAAAAGCTTTCAGTGTGTTCATCTTCAGATGCAGGATTTATGGTTATTGCCTCTCAACTCCACAAGCCTGGAAAACATTGCAACTTTGCTATTCCACCTCGTTTCAACATCTTGTACAACTTGAAGTGGCACCTTGTTTAGTTTTTTCGGGTTCAGTCTGTGATGTGCCTTTCGGCTGTGCTTGTAATGCCCAACAATGGCTCTTGCTTTCTTACAAAGCACAGAAAGGCCTGGAGTCATTTCCTTGGTGTTGTTGATAGCCAGCTGCAAGGTGTGGGCAGGACAAGTTCTTTCGAACCGAGAAAGAGCAAGTGTGGCTGCCCTGATATTGCGCGCTTTGTCAGTCACCCTATAAATTGGAAAACTGTTCTCTGGAATGTCCCATTCAGCAACAAGACCTTCAAAAATTCAACAAATTCTAGTTGCTGTGTGCTTTCCCGGAAAATAATGGGTGCTCAGGTTGTACCGCATCAGCTTGAACAGAGGGTCCAGGAAGTGGCATGTCAGGCTGATGTAGCTTTCATTGCTCTTGATGTCCAAATGTCAGAGGTGAATGCATGCCACGCCATCCTCGAATGCTTTGTGCAGCTCCGGACGAACCCACCCAGTGTCATCATACAACTTGAGCACCATTGTATGAGACAGCGGTGTTCTTGATGATGGCTGATAACCGGGAACTGCCTCATTCATCAAGTCCTTGAAACCACGACCTTCGACGATCGTATACGGGTGCAAGTCGAGGGCTATCATTCTGGCAATCTTTAGGTCCAAGGCCTGCCGTTTTGATTCCGGCAGCGCGCTTGGTTGACTGGTATCCACCTTTGCTTTAACAGCAGCTTGAAGCTCCGATTACAACTTTTTGTGTCGCTTCAAATGGTTAACGAGAATGGTGGTCATTGCCGTTGGCGTCTTCAGCATGTTTTCGCATGAGAGGCAGACTGTTTCAGATTAGGAAACTTTTCCAAAAAGTTCCAAATCGCGCTTCTCGTGCTTGGGCCAGGCGCAGACTCAGTTGAAGCTGTTTCCGCATGTCCATCGCAATGTTGTGGTGAACGCACGCAACCCAAGGCATGGGAGCGAAAGTACGGCGCACGACACCACACAGCATTTCACAGAGCACTCGTTAGAGCTAGCGCGCACACAAAGGCGTGAAAACAAAGGTACGTCTCGTGATGGCATGCACGGGTATGCTCGTAGTGCCCGCACAAAGGTGTGAAAACGAAAGTAGCTTTGCACAACGCATAGCGTTTCACGCGGGACTCCCAGGGCTAGTGCGCACAGCCAGACACAAAGACAAAAGTTTAAGTCATGTGACGGCAGGCACAGGTGTGCTCATAAAGCTAGCCCGCACAGTCAAGGCGTGAAAACGAAAGCTCATTGGCACAACAATGCACAGCATTCCTAGTGGGAATCTGTATAGCCAGCACAGCCAAAGGTGCTGTGTCGCACGATGCAGCAAAGTATTCGCGCAGGACTCCATAAAGATGGCTGCAGCGCAGGTATGCTGCTAGCTGCCATGCAGTGGCACAAAGTTAGGCGCGTGACTAGGGAACTTCAATATTCGGCCGTCTTTAGGGTGATGCTATCAAAATTTTATTTGACCGACTGATTTTGCGGCGTCGCGATGTTATTCGGAAAGGCTGCATTTTCGAATGTCTAGGCCATGAGATTTTGCTTCGACTGGAAATTTAGTTCTGCGTGCAGCATAGAAGGCTACACGTGTAACGAAAGAGCATCTCCAACTAGACAGTAGTTGTCACTACCCTGTGCAAGACTTGTTAGAAATGCGAAGGTAGGCTCTGTGACCTCCTGCAGCTTTTATTTCCATACCGCATTTCGTTCTTGTCCTTTACAGATTAAGCAGACCTATATTTAGTATTTAACAAGAAGTGATAGCCGTGCAATAAATTTTACTTTATGATGCGCGGGTACTCGTGCTTTGCTAGTGTGCAGCAGCTTTGACAGCTCAGTGATAACTGCCAAAAGCCTTAAAAAGAAAATGTTTCTACACATTGCATGTTTTCGCACTTATCAGAAACGATGTATGGCTTCTTATTTGTGCCCATGTGTCTTCTATGCTGCTGTGCTCGTGTCGAGGCACCCAGCAACTACAGACATGTCCAAGCCTTCGCACTAATCTATACTGTTTTTAATCGGTGCGCACTGAGCTGCCGCACCGAAACCCGCGTCGGCTTATGGTGGTGGCTGTCAACCTTTTCGGCAAATGATGCTCGACGAGGTTCGCGACGAGAATCTGGCTTGTGCGCGCAATGTAGAAGTGCTGCAATTTGATTCATTTTCGAATAGTGTTCAAATAGTTTGAATAGTAAAAGTGCGGTGCGAATTGAATTAAATAGCAAATGCTATTCGAAAAATATTTGAGGTTCTAATACTCGCACACGCCTAGTAGTAATCCAAAGCCCCAAGCATATGCATAGTGGGCTGCTTCTGCAAGATTTTGATGGTATATTTAAATTGAAGCAACATATTGTGAACAGTTTTGATTAGGCAGCACAACTGAGCTTCATTTCTTCAAATCCACTCTAATTCAGTTCAGCTGTTACTCGGATATAGTGAACATTGTTGTGTAGCAAACAAAATAAAACAGCCTCAGCATTGAACACATGGTGCTACTGTCTGTATATAGCCTGTTTTTTACATACAGTCAGTAAACACAAACTCTTCAATGAGCCATGGTATTTATATCATTCCATAAACTGTTGCTCAGGAATGAAATCATTAAATGGTAAAATAATACTTCTTGCACAAATACTTTTACTGGTTGTATCAACAAAGCTGCCGGTATGATGTGCAAAGTTAATATTATGTGAGCAGCTAGTCGTTTCTGTGGTCTCACTCATTTCTCCCATCTAGGTGAATGTAATAGAAAGCCAGTTGGGCCGCCTGCTCTCACGAGTGAAGGAAACTCGAGATTTCGAAGCCATCCAGCACGTGCACAACAGCTACCTTGCTTCCCTGCTCACTGATAGCATGCTAATGCTACAACCTGTAAGTTGAAACCTGGCATATGGCCATCCCTGCACAGTAGCATTTCTTCATAGTATTGCTAAACCCACGTCTTCGTACTCCGTCACTACATATATGCAACTGTATAAGGCAAGATATAATGCCATTTGCTCAAAGGAAGATAGGTCTGGACACACTTTGCTGTTTAAGCCAAACCTCTAGCTTTGTATTATAACCATGAAAATGTATAACTTAAACTAGCACAGTTTAAAAAAAAAAGTGCTTTTTGACACTATGGACAGTCTGGATGACGAGGATGTTTTGTTTAGGGTTGCACACAATGACATCTTAGTGCTGGTTGTGATATGCTTTGTGTAATGCATCGAGTGTTGAACAAATGTCTGTCGTGCTGCTTTCAGGTGCATGAATGCTTCAGGGCCATTCTGGGAATGAGCCAATCTTTTCATGCTACCGCTGACCCAGAGACAGTTCTCGCAGTTTGAAATCATTGAAAAGGTGAAGCACTAATTTTTTTCTTCCCGAACCTGGGTGTAGAGTAGCTTATGATCACCACTGCATGTACATACACAGATTTTTAAATATTCGCTTCCATACACTGACTCTTAAACGGTTTATGTCACTTCTTTTGTTGTCTGCTTTCCTGCACCTGCACTTTCCAAAGCTGAGTTTAGTGTAAAGAATCGGACTGAACTGTTAGCACAGTGCTGCGATCTTTCTGTACGCTTAAAACTGCTCAAGTCGTGAGAACACACCCTTCCAAAGCAGCATTAATTTTGGTGCGCCAGTAAATAACATTTTCCCTCTCTCTTTATGTTGAACTGTACACTTTCATAGTTTTGGATTTAAGGGGGGAAGCTGGTCTTAGAAAAAAATTTTTTATTAATGAAGTCACAATTATGAAACCTTCAGGGAACATGTATTTTTGCGTTCTGATTCCAAATATGGAATTTAATTTAATGTACAAGTCCTTGTGGACTTGATGTAACATGTTATGTAACTTTTTGTGGAGAGCTTTAACGAAATTTTGCTGCAGGGAACTTGCTAAAATGTATGCCGTCCGCTTGTCTTGACAACAAGTTGTGCAATGAGGGTAAAATTATTATCCTGCCTATCACAGAAGTTAAGTTACAGGGTTTTGAACTTCGTACTTCACAAACAGAAGGAAAAATTTGTTTTCCTGTTTCTGAAGTGACAACTTCAAAATTCTGTAACTCAACTTCTATGACAGGCAGGATGATAATTTTAGCTTTATTGCATAGCTTAATGTCAAGAGAAACCAATGGCATGCATTCTAGCAAGTTCCCTGCAGCAGGATTTCTTGAAAGCTCTCCACAAAAAGTTATATAAAATATTGCATAAGTGCTCAAGAAATCGTTGCACATGAAGTTAAATTCAATATTTGGAATCAGCATGCAAAAATACATGTTCCCTGAAGATTTCATAATTGTGACTTCATTAATAAAAAAACTTTTCTAAGACCCTCTTACCCCTTTAAGCCAAAAGTCTCACTTTCATGAAGCCTACTCATGTTGTTTCTACACCCTTCCAGTTTTTAATGGTCATGCTCTTGTAATATTTAAATTTTGCTTATGTTGCCTGCTTCTCTTAGTTGATATAAGCTTTTCATGTTTGCTTTGCAAAAAAAAATGTGGAAAGACAGCATCGCAACTGCTGCCAAGTATGGTTTAGGAAGTGATGCACCAGAGCACCTTGTGTTGCCACTGGTGCAACACAAGGATTAAAAATGTTTTCTTCAGCTATAGTTTTTTCGTTAGCTCCCTTCAGTTGTGATCGCAGTCACAAATGTGTACGCAGCACGACTCTCTTGTACAAGAATGTATGGGACACAGCTACAGCAAGACATGTAATGAGCCTTTCAGTTCCTTGTTAGCACATGTTATACAATGAAGGAATCTAATGCAGAATTTCGTTTCTTCACAAGTTCCTGCATTATTTGCTTGATGTGCAAATCGTGGCAGCTTCCGTTTGAGACGCGATCTTGTGCGCTGAGCATTTCATGGCAGTATAAAGTTAATGTGTTTTTCACAAAAGTCAAGCACTAAGTGGTGGCCAGTGCTCTGCAAACTGCTGCACACAATTTGTCGAGCATTTTACTAGCCAAGATATGTTGCCAGTGGAAATATTGGGTTGTCATGTCCACCCTTTTAGTTTTCCATCTAGAGCAGCACACTGGCATCCTGGTGTTGTTGACATGCATTGTTAGGGGAGAATGCAAACAGGCTCATCAATTTGATTTTGCATCAACTGCACTGAGATATGCTTTGGACAAGGGTATGCAGCATACTCGTTCAAAGAATGTGTCACCAGCGTTATCCTTAGTGCACCTTTTCGTAACACATGTTTATACCGTTGTTCCCCTTATGGATTTAGTTTCACCTATAGATCCCCCTTTGTGTTATTTTGAGATTACAGTGCCACGTGGGTGACAATTTTTCGTTATGATTACATACTCTGCTATATGGTGTAACAAAGCAGGGTTGGGTTCTGAAGTGCAATTGAAACATCCTTTCTTACTAGATTGATACCACTAAACTGTTGCTTGGTTAGTTGTAGCTTTGAGCCCACCATATATTTTATGTGCTCATGTGGTGTGTTATGCTTTTTCCAGGACTTTCAGTGCCGGAAACACCTGCTTCTCAAGGTGCTGTCCTCACTGCACAACAAGCTGTCTGAAGCGCAGCCCTCGCAGCTGCTGCTCCGCCTTGACAGTGGCTACCGGTCTGCCTGTGCAGCAGACTCAGCTTGACTTTCACCCGATCTGGGGTGGAATCAAGACGCCCCTATGCAGAGGTGGTCCGTGCTTAATACTAGTTTTATTTTAAAAGTTTCTTGTATAAAGACAACTCCCACGGGTTCTGCAAAAATGGTGCCACTGTGTTCCTGTTTAGATCTTTCATTTTGTTGCTTACAAACACGTGCCAAGCAAAGACTGTAAGCTGTTGCGAGTGTGAGTAAATGTGCAGTTACAACTATTTGCCTTGCTGCCACACCCATGCGTACAAGTGTGGCTAAAATAATAATTGAAGTGTGGAATTCTTTTTTTTTGTGCATTTTTAGCAAAAATTGAGATGCTTGTTGTGTTCACCAGCAACAATACCAACGCATGCTAACACAGCAGACCTGCCCCTTTCTCATCAGGTAACGCAGAATTCTACATTGTGCTTTGTAATACTTGGTCCATGCTTGTGATGCATGGCCCATTGTGAACAGCTCAGTTTGCACGCCTTGTTTTTATGTAGGAAAGCTGATGTAAGTGGAAAGGAGACGACATCGGAGGGCTTCACTTTGTAAATGAGTTTCAGCTTTCTGTTGCCTTACAGTGGAGCTCATTGTTTCTATGATAATCCACTGTTGTATGGTCATTCAAAAAGGTTTTGATCTGAAAAAAAGGTCATGTCGCCAGTTTTCATAGTGTCCAAAAAAAAGAAAAAGGGCTGTTTCCAGGTTGTTGCGATTAGACAGTACAGTCTACCAGTGAGCTCTTAGAGGGTCATATAGGAGCCTGGCAGAATGTAGCTTTATGTCTGCCTTTCCTCTTCTTCTTCTTCCCATGTCTGCTTATGTAGAGCAGAAATTTTACTCAATTGCACAACCAACACAAGATGTACTGTCTGAGCTCTAGTTGCCATGTCACCAAGTTCAAGGGTATTTGTGGCGCACTGTCAATAGCAGTGCTCCGATAACTCTCCCAAAATGGATTTGCAATGTGATGGTTGGATTTTTACGGTACGAGATTAACTAAACCAGAGGGTGCCATGATAGCTGTAACAATCTAAGGACCCCTTTTCTTCCAAAGGCACCACGTAGGCGGAGAGGCACTTAGATTCGAGTAACTTGTTAGAGCAAAAGCATTGATACAGACGTTCAGAGCATAGCAAAATCGTCTCTTGCCAATGTGTGTCCGGAGGTTCAGAGCGCAGCAAAAAGAAATCACATTAATATCTACGACTGGGAGTCGAACCCGCGGCTGCGCGAACAGATCAGTTTCAGAGGCCGCTGCATGAGACCATTAGGCTATCGCCGCAGCCTAACACTCCTCGTGTTGAACTGCACCACACTCTCGCGCTCTGCATTGCGGAACGTTGTCTTCGTCAACTTCCGTCTGCTCTGTCCCATGGCACTGCCTGCTCATCATCGTCTTCTGTGTTGCACAAATTTGTGCTTTTGCACTGACTCGAAGTTAGTAAACATTCTCTGAGGATTTTTTTTTTTAAACACTAGATTTATTGCATCATTTGTTTGCTTCCAATAGTTTTGAGTTCGTAGTAGTGTTAGGTCAGACTTGTTGCTTTTTGAAGCGAAAAGCTTCACTGCACTAGGTAAAGCCATCATTGGGTAGGCCGGAAAATGACCTTGAACGACCTTCAGCCTGACCGCGTTAGCCATGTATGACCATATTTGGTACAGTTATGGTGTTGACCCATGACCTTTAGTTGACCTTAAAATCCGGTGAGGAGATGTGAAGCTGATGGGGGTGTCGTGAGACCACGTGATACCACATCATACCATGTGGTCGTGTGGGTATATATACAGAACGGCTGTCGTGAGCGTGTAGTGGAGCTGCCATGGACGAGCCTCAGACGCTTAGCAAGCGTGCTTGCTTTTCGCTGAATTCCAGGGTTAGCCAATTAAGCCACTGCCAATTTTTTGTATGCTTCAGGCATTCACACGTTTCTTTCATAAAATATGTGCCTTCAGTGCGACTTTTCATTTTCCATGCTTTAACGTAACTTGTGGAGTAAGCCGTAGGGTTATAAAGATCTTCCCAAAAGGAAAGTTTCAAGGCCGTATTCTCTTTATGATAGGCCATCTCTATGGCTCACTTAGTCACTTGGTTCTAAGCCGCATGACATAAATGATGTGCGGGATATTTAGGCTTCAACTATACCAGCTAGTCATTGTTTTGTGCACTGTTATTCTTCCTTACTGTTATTGTGCATGAACTGCTGCATTGCTGCATTGTACATTGTTTTATGCATCTCATCAGATATGCCTCAAGGTATCCAGAAACAGCAGTCAACAGGTTGATTCAGTGTGCCTGCATTTGCTTTGTAACTAAAACTGGATTTCGAGTGAACATTGTATATTTGTAGAAAATTATCCACCGGATATTTGCACAAATAAACGTCCAGTTTTTATCCCATGAACTTTTTGTGGAGGGAATGATTATTTTCGGGATTATATGTAGTTACTTTTGAAGGAAAAACTGCACAGGCAGAAAAGAAGAAGTGATGCAGACACTGCACTGAATACATGTAGCAATTAAAGAGCCCACAAGAACAATCACAAAAAGATGTTTTGGGAGATGTAAAAGAGTCCAATGTATTAGAAATGTCCTATACAAGAATGGCTAGCTGGGTGAGTAAGTGCTGGTTCAT
The DNA here is from genome assembly GCF_052857255.1 of Amblyomma americanum. NCBI lineage: Eukaryota > Metazoa > Arthropoda > Arachnida > Ixodida > Ixodidae > Amblyomma > Amblyomma americanum. Next base: position 153,244,864 of record NC_135499.1, on the reverse strand, counting down.
CTTGAAAGAAAAACAGCATGCACAAACAGGACGGAAAACGAGACGCAGACAGTGCTGAATACACACGGCAATTGAAGACATAAAAACAGAACCGCAGAAAGATATGTTGGAAAATGTAAAGAGCCTGATTGACTAGAACTTTTTTTTTTCTCTCAAAATAAACTGGTATAGACTCACCCAGTTAGCCATACTCCAAAACACTGTGCTCATTTACATGCCCTAATGCTTCTTTCTATTATCTAGTTTTCTTGATGTCTTCAATCGCTGTGTGTTCTAACGTAGTCTGTTCCATCCTGTTGGTGCACACTGTTTTTCTTTCAGGTCAACTGCATATGTCCAAAGGGTAATCGTTACCACCATATAACTCACGTGATTTATTTGTGCAAATGTCCAATGGATCGTTTTTTTTTTTACACATAGTTAATATTAATTGGAAATCCCAAATTAGATTTCATTTAGCCAATACTAGGGGTGTGCAAATATTCGAAATTTCGAATACGAATCGAATATCTATGATATTCGGTTCATATTCGTATTCGAAAAACTGATATTCGAGAATTCCCGAACACTCGCCAGCGATCTTATTCCGCGCCGACTTTCATTAATCCGACCGTGGCAAAGCCACAATACCTGAAAAAATTGCCCGACAATCGAGTTTAAAGTGCCAGGAAAACAATAGAGAGGCCCTGTTCGCTTTCTTCACCGTCGTTTATCGCGTGGACCTATCACATTCGATGACTACAGCGCAACGAACTGGACGTAGAAGGAGGACACACGCAGGGACACAACTCAGCGCTGTGTTGTGTCCCTGCGCGTGTCCTCCTTCTACGTCCTGTTCGTTTCACTGTAGTCATGGAATATCGAAACCAACTCGCCCAACAACTTACCTTGTCGATCACATTTGGCCGCTGATATAGGCTCGACCGCGTGCAAAATTCCGGAAGTGGGCTTTCCCACATGCGACACCTGATAAGACCGGCCATCCACTTCGCACAATAGTAATAAGAAAGCGCGCCGTTGTTTTTTTTTTTTTTAGTCGTTTTACACCCACAACGCCCACACCGATGAAATTCGTCCTGTCACTTTCAGAGTTATTCTAGCGTGAGCTGCGCCATTTGGTTTGGCCAACTATGATGTGCGGGAAAGCCCACTTGCGGAAATTTTGCATTACGCTCCCGAAGCGGCGAGTCGAGGAGTCGCAAGAGGGCAAGCGATCGTGCAAAAATCCAGCCTTTTTGCATGGTACATTGTAATCCGTGCACCTCTTTAGTGGGTGTAACGGCATCCGTGACAACGTTCAGAGGGCTCCTGTCGCCAGGCAAAAAAATAGTCTGGCGGCATAGTTTCGGTTTCTGAGCTTCGCCGCTCGCCCGCGGCGACGGCAGTTGTCAGCCGGCGCATTCGCCGGTGGACCGAACGCCGCACCACGCCTCTTTCGGATGCTTTCTGGTGCGTCACTGGTAATTGCTTTTTTTTTCCTTTTTAGACGCAGACTCACCCTTCCGATGACACTGCGCGTTCGCCTCGCTTACATTTGCATTTTTCTTCTAGCACGCCGATTTTTGATTGGAAAACGTTTATTGCCAGCACTGATCCCTATATAGTGGGCACTATACTAGATGGCTTCAAGCCCACGGCTCTTGGCGGCCTTGTGAGCCCACTCAGTGGCCCGGACTTGTGTCAACGGTTCTGAGCTGGACAGTATAGCCTCCCATTGCTCTAGAGAAAGGACTGGTAGTAGGTCCGCTGGTGGCGGTGCCTTTTTGCAACTCCATAGGGGCTTTCTCATGCGGCTTCATCACATTTTTCCATTTTTCGATTTTTTTTTTTTTCGCGGGACGCGGGGCATTTTTATAAGTCGACATTTAGATAATCTGGCCGTTTCTTCCAGTCCATCGACCTCCGCATTAGGTTTTATTAGCCATCATGTTATTGTCAGGTGCCACTTGTGTGATTTTATGGATTTCATTCTGCAAGATCGCATAGCAGGCTACATACTGTTGTGCTCTCTAATTAAGTAGTATACATTTCTGTGCATATGCTTTTTTTATATGGCGCTAAGTCAGCATAGTTTGTTTACCTCAGTTTTTGGCGAGGACCACACTGTTTTGAAAAAAAAAAAAAAAGAAATGAGTGATAGCATTTGCCTGTGTGTCATTTTCTGAAATGTGTTTTCATAGTAGACAGGTATTTAATATTCGAAGCCATTTTTTCGATTCGTGTGATATTCGATTCGTATTAAAAAATGTCAGTATTTGCGCACGCCTATCTAATATGGGCACACTGAATTAACTTGGCAAGGTTGGCTGCCGTGTTTCTGGAAACTTTGAGCAAGTTGATACACAAAACAGCAGTATTGTGGCACTTCATGTGTAACAACTGCACAAAACAACCTCCTGGTACAGTTGAAGAATGTACATAGCAAGTTTTCTTTCCAGTACCATGTCAACATTACTATGGTCTAAATATCCCGCACATGATTTGTGTGATGTATTAACATTAACTCTGCCAGCTAGCAATTCTTAAAAGTGTATGCGCTTTCACAGCCCGCAGACATCCAAGCATCTGATTTAGATGTCGGTGGGTCCTGTGTACAACAATTTGCATTTGTCGGACTGTCCCGCAGATATCCCCATTAATTTCATGAATGTCCGAGTAGCCACTGCTGGACATTAAAAGGATGTCCACAGGTTATTTGATGCCAAATGCAAGCTTGGGTTATCCCTTACCTGATATAATTGCTCATCAGATCTGTAGCTACACAAATATTTCATCACATCCCAAATGGCACTGCCCTTGTAATTAATTCATGATGCAGAAGAGTTGGTCAAAATTTGCCACTCTGACTTGGTGAGCTCCAGAGCTGTTTGGTGTTAGTGCACCTTCACTGGTACAGTCCTGGCAGAGTGCACAATGAGGAGAGCAGCAGTGTCTCGGAAAAGAACACTGGTTACTACAATTAAATACCACATTCATAGGCATGCCTGTTTCTGCAAGAGGAAGCCAAAGGTCACACCTGTTCATGTGTTCTGGGTAGCAGGGGACAATACAAGACAAAATCTGCATGCCCTTCCCTTATGCCTTAGTGGGACCACGCCCCCATCTTTGCATGCCTATGATCACAACTGCAACTTGTGTTACAGTGACCTCCCAACATCGGTAATCAAGAACTGGAGCAGTAGGATTTATTTGCACCCACTGTAGTAATGAAGATGCCAGTGCGAGTGCATTACAAGCAGCAGACTGTCCAGAATTACAGAATAAGAAACTTTACTACACGAAATGCAGACAGGTTAACCTGAGGCAGATTGCTCTAGCCTGTAAATGTTTGCAAGGGTTAGGGGAACGAGTAGCAGTAAAGAATGGCCGAGTACAAGTCTTGCACAGGGTGGCTACTCTTGGGCCTACTCGCAACCAGAGGAAGAGTAGGTCCGCTCTGAGCTGGTGGTGGCAAGGCCTCTAATAACGGAAGCACACCATTGCTGAAAACTTCCACCGGCTGGGTTTAACGGGGTGTGAAGTTCATGAACGGAAATTTCCCACCAGATAATTGTGGACCAATACAAACCAAACTTGCACTGACTGTTGACTGGGCAGACGTAACCATTGAATGAAATGCACTTAGATTAGCTTGCCAAAAACTAAGCAGTCCTCGTTTGATATGTGTAGCCAAAGTGGCAGTAAACTTTAGCGTAAGGTGCGGCAATGAGAAATTGGGTTCTGATAAGAAGTTGATTAATGGGCATCAACAAAGAGTGGTAGAGGCAAAGAGAATGACAATGTGCCAGTTCGTTACTTGGGGAGTGTGCAGGGAGGGGGTAGTAGTGAACAAATGTTGGTCCATCTGTTTCATCCCAGTTACACTTGACTGTGAGACGAGGGTTCTACCCTAGAAACGGCTGCTCAGAACCATGTTTGCAGGCGACTTATTGTTAACACTACTCTGTGAATTGTTGTACAACAGTACTTATTTATGTTGTGAGCAATAATGCACGACGTGGCTCACTGATTACAGAAAAGGAACATTTATTATTTATAATCTTTATTTTTCTGTAGACCAGATGAAGAAAAAATATCACTGCAGCCATGCAGGAGCAAGTCTGGAACCTTTCTAGAGACTATGTACAATCCAACTGTCAAGGCAAACAAATGCAGATGCGGCTCTCAGCAGAAGCAATTGAATGTGCTGCAAAGTAAACCAACACAACATTCGCATATCCAGAGTAAAGCAAGTATTTCTGGCATTTTACATGGAAACAAGACCTAACAACCACTTAGTGCCGCCCCCCCCCTTTTTTTTTGCAGTATTTTAGTGATTATTTGCAAAAAGAATACCTAAATGCTTTAGATTGGCTGGAATGAAAACTTTTCCCTAATGTGCTAAGTAAATTGTCTGCCAAGAAGTGGGTTTGCAGTCTTGTCTGCAACAGGCAGGACAAATGTGCAAACACAAAAAACATAATTGCACTTTTAAAACATTACCTTGTTATCAATACGACTTGTGATAGCATGACAAGAGTCACGTTTGGACTTGATGAACGATAAGGTTTTGAGCCTTTGCCACTTCGTGCATGTAACTTGCACCACCATGCAAATGCAAGTTTGCAACAGGTACAATAAAGGGACAAGATGACACCTGTGTTTTAGTGCACACTGCTTAAGGAATCAGCAGCACTACTGACTTGGTAAAACTGGGAATAAATTATGACAGGTGCCTCTAGGCTCAGTAATCTGACTTGCCTAACACCCTACAAAGGCGAAAGTTAGTCATCTCTGCACACATCCATCAGATGATTGATGTAATTATGTACAAGCCAGACAATGAACTAAGTGGAGTTGTGGTGAACAGCCACCAGGGAAAAGGTGCTTTCGGGTTGCCACATCCTCTGTGCACTGTGGGCACAGCGATAATTTCAGGCATCATACTTCCAGTTTCATCCACCAGATATTATATGGAGACACATTCTTGTATTTGTGCTTACAAGCCTGGTTTAGCACATGGGAAAAAAACATATACAATGTGCAAGCCGGGTGATCTTTACAGTAACCAAGTAATGCACACCCAATACATTTTAGTACAGAGCATAAACACAAACGTGGAAACAACTGAACAACATATATAACTGCAAATTAAGATGAATGCACAGGAAGGAACTTTGCATAACAACACAGGCCCTGTTGTTCATTCCCATGTGTTCATCATAGCATGTGCTAAGGCATCTTACTAAACATGCCAGCAAAAGGTTCTGGAAACAACTGTCGCCTCTCGACTTGTCCCTAATCTCAGTGCAAAGAAGTGGCTGCCTAGTTAGATTTACTAGCAAATGATCTAGACAACTCAAACATGGCATGCAACAAGAGACACAACTAAAATTGCAGTTGTCTTTAGTGTAGAACCAGCAGTTAAAGTCACTGACACTCCACTTATCTTGCATGGCACAAGCTCCATTTGCAAGGACAAAAAAACGTGGAAAAAAAGAGAGAGAACTGTGAACATTCCTCTCTCGCTGAAGGAAAAGAAGTGACAGCTGTTGCTGTCGCCTCACTTATGATAGCTGTGTTGAGAGCACTCGCTCCCAAGCCAACTTTGATCACACGACAACAGATAGCATACTCTTGAAGTAATGGCAGGGGTTCTCTGTTAAAATGTACAATGGTGATGGCAATGCTGTTTGCTAAAAGAAAATCTTGTACAAAGCTATCACTGTAACAGTGATCTCGCTGCAGATTCTAGCATTCACTGCTCTGGTGCCTTTTGTGGCAATGTTCAGAGCACAATAATAATTAAGGAAAAAGACCATTTCACCATGCTTGCTATGGACATGCACAGCTAATGCAGTAGCCATGACAATGCCTGTAGTCCTCACCAGTTTACCGCTGCTCTTAAGCCTGAGGCAACCTTGAGACGAGTGCCTAATCTCTCCACATTCTGCCTCATATGTTTCATCTGTCGTGTTTTTTCCTGACGCACTCAGTGGCTAACAGTTCCAACGAGAGCGAGTTAGAAAATGAACGGTACAGATTTTATATACGCAGTCAACTCTGAATAATTCATAACTCGAATGGGACCGAAACTGTCTAAATTATGCGAATGATGGGACCCCCAGCCGTCAGTTCAGATAAACTAAAAGTTCGAATTAACAAGATTTCATTGTACATCATTTCAGCATGAGATTAAAAAAATGCACTGCTTTAGTTTAAAACTGAAACTTGACTAGAAACACATTAATATGTCCCAATTAACCCAACTCCGATTAGGGAACAAATTGCATTTTACAAATCTGTGTAATAGTAATTTCTGCAGACAGCACTGGGGTAGAGAAATTATTCGTGAAATCAGACTGTTCTAGCAGTTGCTGTGCAATGCAAAAGCCCATTGTAAGATGCCCCTTCTCCCGCCCTTTATGCTCAAGCACCACGGATGTTCCATAGCATCGGCATCACAACAGAATGTATTGTATTTTGAACACAAGGGTAAAATTATGTGAAGCTAAGGAGGAGGCTGAAGCACCACTCCCCTGTATGTATTACAGTACATTTGCCTCAGCCAGCCGCCACATCTATGCCAAACTTTCATGTAACCCAGCTACACTAAACTTCAGCAGAAGTAGGGGGCCATTGCATTATAAATAAAACTATAGCAAAAGATCTGACAGCAGTAAAGAAATAAGTGCTGCTACAATGAAAAGCCATGAGGCACTGGTTTTACCAACACAGGTTACTATTGCTTGTTCCTCTCCATGACTGAACATTCAGATGAGCACCATAGCCACTAGGTTACTTTATGTGCAGCGATGAATTGCTAATCACTACAGGAAAACAAAATTCTTGAAATAAAAAAAATGGCGGGCGCCAAGGCAAGAGCTCAACCCATGATGGGTTTATGTTCCTGCTATTGCTTCGCACTTAAGTGTGCGACAAAACTAGGAATAGACATCTTTGCAATTTTGACCACATCATTCCAAATTTGGGTGCGAGCCAGTTAAAAGTATGACAGTGCTTTGAAACAATACAGCAAGATGAAGCAGACTGATGGCACAGTAGTGATGCTACAAGCACCGTACATTCATTGTGTGCCGCTACTAGTGGGAGGAAATAGTAAAATAACATGAAACAGACAAGAGGCCAGCTACATAACACAGGATGACATAGCCTTACATTTTGTGCTCCAGTTCAGGTTTACAAATTATAAGTGCCACCTCTGGCTTAAAATGACAAAGAAAGGCACCTAGTTAAAAAAACCACTCATTGCATATTCACAGCATCTACAAGGGTATACTGCAACAAAACCTGCACACAGAAACTGCAGAGTGCACACCAAGTAACTTGCACCAAGTTTGGACATCCATCTTGCAGTACATTATCTTGTTATTCTGCACTTGCTTATTGTGGGCTATTTTTTGCAAAACTATTTTCAGACAATGGTCACCAAGAGCCGTTTGTGATGCAAGAAAGCCCACCATCACACAAATGGCACTTATACAGTATGCTGGAAATCGCTGTCAATGATAAGCACTCTGTACCCAGTGCCAGCTGCAGCAGTACTTAATGGCCGTCACACATGAAACAGCACTACAAGAGGAAAGGCACATCCTCGAAATAAACAATAAAAAAATCTGCTTGTAACAACCAATCTGAAGGTGCTGCGAGGCTTGCAGAGGTTTTCCATGCGGGCATTTTGTATTGCAGCCCTCATAAACCTTTTGACAAATTTTAAAATTTTCGATAGACCCTCCCTAAGTCCCACTCAAAAGCTGACACTAATTTGCAAGAGGGCAAGTAAGCCATGACTATCAAGGACACTAACACTGCGACCACAGCCACATCAAAAAGACTGCAATCTTTGCATACATCTGGGCTGCTGGCTCAGCTAAATTTGAAATTTAAAAACGCCCGCTCGCACTTCCTCTGAATGCAGCTGTCTCCTTTACTTCACTAATGATGAAATGAATGTATCTGTGCTATGCAAGTGGTGCAGAAAATTTCACTGTTTTCTCCCCCCCTTGCCTTTCCTTCAGGTTTATGCACTGTTTGTCGCTTCCGTCATTTGCTTACTTTTTCTGAGTCGTAGCTTTACTGCACATATGTAGTCTTTGTCAAAAGTAACCAGTCAACAGGGTTGCTTACTTTTTCTAAGTCACAGCTTTACTGCACACAAGTACAGTCTTTGTCAAAAGTAACCAGTCAACAGGGTTGCTTACTTTTTCTAAGTCACAGCCTTACTGCACACATGTACAGTTTTTGTCAAAAGTAACCACTCAACGGTGTTGCTTATTTTTTTTAAGTCATAGCTTTACTGCACACCTGTACAGTCTGTCAAAAGTAACCAGTCAACAGGGTTGCTTACTTTTTCTACGTCATAGCTTTACTGCACACATGTACAGTCTTTGTCAAAAGTAACCAGTCAAAGGGGTTTGTTTCTCAGCTGTGTGGTGGAGCACTTACGGCACCCTTTAAGCTCTAAATCTGTGTAAGGCAAGCAGAACTCTTGTCCCCTCCTTCAGAGACCTTTGACCTTCAGGGGTGCCATAAGAGCTCCACTACATGGCTGAGAAGCAAGCCCTTTTGCCTGTTTACTTTTGGAAGACTGTAGAAGTATGGTTCCTATGGGGAGTAAAAGTATAATCTGGTGTCTATCAAGTATGACAGGTGTCAACACACCTGTCGCAGCAGACAGGGCACCTGACATGGACATCTGACAGGTTTGTGCCATGTCACAGGAGAAGAATGCGAACTTTTCACTTGCAGAGTCCAGTCACTCAGGGCGTGCGATAGCACAGCAGAGAAAAGAGTAGCACAACTGCCTGCTTGTGATCACTGCAACTCTGCTATTAATGACTCGTTACAGGATTCTTCTGTAGCAGAGCATCCATGGAACCACCAGAGGGGATACCATCCTAGTATTTTTGTGTTTGAAGGGAGTTACTGACCAGAGGGGGGCCAGGGACCCTTTAATAGGCACAGGCCCACAGCCGAGGTACGCACATTGTGACGCACATCTGGTTACGTTCAGAGGAGAAAGACCACCATGGGCCTTCACAAAAAGTACAAGTGATGCAGGCTTGCTGCGACAGACACAGACCGTCGCAACAAGCCCTGCCATGTCTACGCATGTCGTGACCGCCCAGGACCAAGTCCAGCCAGTGTGGCTCACAATACATTATCTTCCTTAACCCTGTGCTTCGAACATGAAAACCTGCTTAGGTTTATGACAATGGTGCATTTTGTGAAGATACACTAGTGTCGAGAGAGAGAGAGAGAACAGCGTTTGAAACATGAAACCTCCGCCATTCAAGTCTGCACTGCGTTTAGTCTATCTTCCAGAGAGGCAGAGCTTACCAAGAGCAAATTTGTCATCTCGCAAACAAAAGTAAAAAAGGACGCTCACCACTGAAAACTTTTCTGGGAGTATGCTTCCGGGAATGACTTCAGAGCACAGAACCTTTACAAGCACATTCATACAGGCTTTGTACTTCAGGGCTTCCCTGTGACACATCCTATTCCCCAGCATGAAAATTACTAAGCTCAACAAACTTCAAATCCTTAGGTGCCTGAATACCTCAACACTCATCCTTGAACCTCTTGTCCCAGAATCCATACTCCAAGATGTGATAATTACCCACAGCAAAAACACTTACAATGTCATAAACTGGCTAAAAGTCCAGTACTGTGCATCTCTGCATGTTGCTGACAACCACATACACTATGAGGTAGTGCTACATGCCCAGCTGCAGAATTTCTAGAAGACATGAGAAGACAGTGAACATTCTCTCATCCTTTTGCCACATTTGTCAAAATATTTATGCTAGCATAGTGGCAGCATTGTGAAGGACTTGGTTTCAGTTAACCTGATCTATTTTCTTTTGTCATAAAGGCCGACAAATGTAGAGTGCAAAAGGCGAAATGCGACATAATGTGCATTTTGTGATTTAAGATGCAAAGGCAGCAAATTCCACAAGCAAGAGTGTATGAGTGGAAACAACCTAGATTTATGAAAAAACGCCACCAACATTGCCTTGTTTAGCTTAAAAATTCCAGGCTATTTTAAATTAATGAGAATAAGATAAACAAAGATTGCACAAAATTTCATCTTCCTGCGAGAGTGATAAACATCAGTATTTCAACAATCATGCAATCCTCAAAAAAAAATGATATCACACAAAAATAAATGATGATATGCTCCAACAAAGCTAGTCTCCATTTAATGTCTCCCTTTAAATGATTCCGTAGCAAAGGATATGCCCTTGGTTAATAATCTCAGAAATATCCTCTTGCTGTTGCAAGTGTAATCATCGTTAAGTCTTCTTCACCCATTCACAACTAGTTTTAAGGTTTCCTCCTGCCAGTTCATAACCAGTAGGATGAGTTTTATTGTACACTGGCAGTGGCAAAGTAATGTGCTACTGGCTGAGTCTGTAAGGAGATTTCGCAAATCACTTGGCATCTTGCCCTTCCCAGGACACCTGTTGCATTTCAGATTATCACGTGGCAAAACTAGTCCACCCGGTTCTTTCAGAGATCCTGTAATCACGATGTTCACAATGTGATATGCCCATCCCATGGCCACGTGCACATGAGCTTAGCCAAACAGGTTTTTCAGTGTGGCACAGACAAATCAGATGTTATGACACCAGCAACTGGTGGCTGCTGCTGCTGCTGCTGTCATAACAAGTGGTGGAGTTGAAGCAGCTAACAGCCCCCTTGGGAGTCTTGCCCAAAGGCTGCCACACAAAGCTTCTTTTGCCCTGTGAGCACAAAAAAAATCACACACACACACACACACACCCGGCAAACAAACAAACAAACAGAAAATGAGAAGTTCTCTTCAAGAGTAGCACATCCAAAGCATCTACCTTGTCACAGTGAGGAGGCTGACTTCTGCCTTTGTCACACGGCCGCCACACTAAACACCCTGGCACTTTACCTCGCAGATGACTGAAGAATTCCTTGAACCTAAAACCGATCAGGCAACAGAAGCTGACTCGAACCCGAAGTAGGTGCAAGGGGAAGGGCACAGTATCACCACACTTGGCCCCAGCCCATTGTTCAGTGGCTCCGAACAAAGCTCTCCAGCTGGCGAGGCACCTGTCCTTCGAAGGGCAGCCCAAAGCGCACAATGGCACGCGCACACAGACACTGCAAGCCGGTGAAACGAAGAGGGCTGCAGTCCACCAGGGTGGGTGCATAGTCCAGGGGTGTGCGGCCGGTGGCATCGGTGCGGTCAAGGTGTGCCCCTCGAGCCAGGAGTGCAAGGGCAGCGGCTCGGGAGCATGGTTTACTGCGCGCCGTGACGTGCAAGGGTGTGCGGCGATCATGGTCGGTGGCATCAGGGTCGGCTCCGAGCTCAAGTAGCAGGCGGACGAGGGGTGGAGCTGGAAAGGCTTCTTGGCAGACGGCACCCAGCACCTGGCGGCTGGTCAGGGGCGCACGGCTGCAGGCAAGGTGCAGACACGTCTCGCCCCGTGGCCCCCTCAGGTCTAAATGCACCAACCGGTAGGCAGCACGTCGAAAAGCCTCTTCTTCCACACTGCACTGGGCCTGCGGAGGTGTATTGGATGTTGTCCAGCCCTGTCAATGGGCCAATGTGCACAGCATCCCAACCGGAGGATGCAATCGGATGCCTATTACAGTCTACCCGTTAACTGACAATTTGATGAAAATCGGCTGGCATTCGTTCATGTCAAGAAATACAACCCAGTTCTTCCCTTTCTCCAAAGTTACAACCAAAATATGCCGTAACGGGCCAGTACTGTGCCCTGCAACATAGACCTTTCAGCCTTAACTGTGATGTGACCTCGGTGGACTCCAGTGGCTTGAAACGGAGCCAACAAACCCTTTGCTCATTGCACCCAGATAGCATGAAATAAAGGTTTCTTCAATTTGCCACCCTCTACAGCACCAAACTGCCTGGGGCTCCCGTCCATTATTTTATTTTCCATGAAAGCACGGGCCAGCAGATTGACTGGTCAGAAATGTATTCTTCTGGCCAACTTCTAGTTTTCGGGGAGGGGCAAGGGCTCCTCTTACCTGCTCTCATTTTTCCTATCACATTAGAGAGGAAAAAGATGAAGATAAAACACATGGAATTTGTGAAAATATTGACAGGGACCTTAAATGCACCTCGCTGCACATTTCTTCTCACTCAAATACAATCAGTGTCCAACAGCAATTGACTACACAGTTTCCACAGTGTTCAAAGTCATTTATGAAACTCGTGGCACTGCTTTGGTGCTTCGGATTTGTGCTCATTTCATTTCTGCTTGTCATCTGCTTTGGTGCACTGTTCTCTGATGACCGAAGACACGGCAATAAGAGTTTTCCTGTATAATGACAACAGGGTACCTATTCTCAATGGGGGAAGGTGATGTAAGTTCCAGGAGGTATGTATGCACTATAAATGGTCCATATAGTTTAGCGTACACCGTCACAACACTGTGCATCTCCCAGACTCCCTGAAGTGTGTCAGATCCAGGATTCCCTAGAGCGTTCTGGCACTGCCTGCACATGTCGCCCATGATTCTGCTTCCGGTTCAGAAACGGCATGTAGTTCCCCATGGATGGTTCAGAGCTCAGCAAATCACACTGCAGTTGACATAACTCACATCATGCGCATGTATTCGAGACTAACATGCTAAGCCATTGAAGAGAAGTACAAAACTCTGCTGGAAACTCGGTCACCCACATACTGCATCTTCTAAAGACGTGCAGCCGGTTAACAAGCCCCCACCTGTAGTCGACACAGGAGAGCAGCCAGCTGCAGCGCGATGATCAGCGTGCGCTGCACTGCTTCTGCTGGCTCCGGCATGTGGGGTCCAGCTGACACAAGCTCAGACACAGCACGCTCAAAAACTGCCAGGACATCGCCAAACTCCACAGGAGCCAGATGGCGCCGGGATGGTCTGTCAAATGCAAAAAATGAGGAACAATGATCTTTGGGCTTGCCTTTGCATTTGCTTACAAAAAAAGAAGTGGCATGTAGTGCTTTCCTCTACACATCATACAAAGCTGAATCTCAGATCAGAGGTGTTAGAAGCAGGCAGCTCTAGCCTTGTAAGGCAATGCCAGCAACTGCTTTGCCAGAGTACCATCCATTTGAAGGAACCAAGACTTCATAGAAAAGGATCTTGATGGAACGAACATGACTGATACGAATTCATGAAATTCCCCGACCAGAGTGCATTGTGCACAATGTGCAGAATTTCCGATGTTCTGAACACCCTCTCGCGCTGCTACTACGTATGGTACGAACGCACGAGCCAAAACCTTATCCTTGAGCATTAAGTACTGCCCTTACATCACCAACGTCATGACAGCCAGTTGCACTGTATGCACCACGAGTAGTGAGCTGTGGCCACACGTAAATAAATCCTGCCAGCCGTAAACAGATCTGCGCGAATGCATTCTGCCCATACTTTGCATGCATACGGATTTTGTTGGTTTTAGATTGTACGAAATTTCAGATTACATGAATACGACCCCGCAAGTTTCGTATCATTGAGGTTCTACTGTAGTGGGAAAAAAATTCGGCACATTTATGCCACATAGAAAGACTGTGAGTCTCTTACACAATAGGCTAGGACACTTACTGAGGCATTACTTAAAGGGACTCTGCATGGGGCTCTCGATAAAGTCAAAGTTGCGGTATGCCTAGAATGTTTTAAAGGACACCACTTCACGAATAGCCTCCAGCAAGAACTTTTTCAATGTGTTTGTTAGAAGCCGAGTTATCTGTACTCAAAACTCTAATTTCGGTGTCTTAAAGCCTTTCCCTCTCCTCCAGTCACTTTTTGCATGCTGGAAGGTGGGCGCTGCTCCACGGGAATTACCCCCACCCACACCCCCAAGGGGAATGTGCCGAAGTGGCGTAGTTGACAGGTTGCGGCCACGGTAGATGTACGACATCTGAAAGAATCTAAGAGTCTAACAGCCATCTCTTAACTGACATATGCAGACGCGTGACGCGAAGGAGAGCGACACTTTAAAAAAGTCGCCAAAAAGGGCTCGCCAACTTTCCCGCACGAGTGTGGGTTCTCTGCTGCGTGTAAAGTGTAATATTTAGCCCAGGTGTTCATGACAACATAATGTTGTGATTGAGCAAGTTTATATGCTCCTTTCAGAAGGTGTTTCAGGACCGCTTTAAGCGGGGACGAGGGTCTTAAAACTAACTTTTTTATTTATGGCTGGAATGCCAAGAAATTTTGCACACAGATGCGTGTTTCTCTTCCGATTTCAAAATATAATCATAATTGAGCTGATCGTCTTAGATCAAAAGTTATCTTACAAAGTCTAGACCATAATTAGGCAATTTATTATGCAGTTTTAATGAACTTTCCCACAGAGTTTTGTTGCTTTTAATTGCATGAATTGATAGCTGGAGAGAGTTCCCATATCCGATGACATTCTTCGTTTTTCACTAAAGGCATGTCATCGTGATAAATTATGTTGAAAGTAAAAGGTCGCAGTATTTGACACTGCAACACGTTAAGCTAATTGCAGATTGCTATTTATGCATGGCCTAAACAAAAAAAGTAAGAATGTCATCAGGTACCTTATTTCTCTCCGAAGAAAATGGTACCAAGGTTATTCTTGTGAGACAAAATGAAGTTATCAAAATCCTGCGTACGGCTGAGGAGATCAACCAAAAACATGAAACTGAGAAAACTGCATTTGAAGTTTGATCATATGTTATAAGATGAATGGCCGGTAGCTTCAATGTGATATTTCCCACCAAAAATTACATGTTCTTCCGATTTCCAAAACTGTCTTCGGATTCTAAATATGTCAACTAAAACAACATATCACAAGCAGCCCAAGGTCAAGATGGCATATGGCATTAGGAATTCAGCAAAATTTGTGAATTGAATGCTTTCCATGTTTTCTAACAGTTTTCTAATAAATTTTCTGAAGATACGCCACAGTTTTCAACACCAACTGTTTGAAAAACAGTGCTCACTCTGATGGCGCACAGCCTGCTGCTGCAATGGGCTTGCGTGGGAGGAGGGCATCAGTGTTGCAGCCTATTTGTGTTACAGTGCTCATAATGCTCACACATGGCCTCCAAGATAGGGCGACTGGCGGGATTTAGCCAGGCCTAGCACACACTACCGCGATGCTTGATCCTGGAGGCATGGCTAGCAGCTCATGCCCCTCTCTTGATCTATCAAGAAGTTAATTTTCCTATGCATGTGACATGATGGTGTTGCTCCCCCTAGTGGCTATCTGTATTGCATCCCTCTAGATTGCACCGGTGTAAGTTATACAGCTGAACCTCGTTATAATGAAGCTGAAGGGGCCCGGCGATTACTTCGTTATAGCCATAGCTTCGTTATAACTTGTGATAAACCAGCTCAAGGGGAATCGTCATTCCTTCGGTATATCGATTATTTCGTTGAAAACCGTTTCGTTATAACGAGGTTCGACTATAGAACCATACTGCACCACCACTAGTACTTCGCTGTTTTCACGTGCATACCTCAATAGTGACTACTCTGCACAGGCAGCGAATATTAGTACAAATATTCAATTCATATCCGATTTTGCTGTCAGCTACACCACTCATATTCAACTTGGTTTTGAAAAAGTACCATTTGCGCACCCCTACAATAAACACGTACCTTGCCTGCACTTTGGCCTATATGAAACCAACACAGCGCAGCGCCTTCACAATTATCCCCTTAATACCCTTTTCAGGGAAAATTTGCATACAGTGCATACCTTGCTGGTCTAGCTTCAGCCATCATGAAGCAGAAGAGCTCGGCAAAGGACAGTAGACTGCTCTGGGTCATGGGGCTGAATGGCTCAAGGCAGCGCTGCTGCATGTCCAGCGCATACAGCCAGAGAGCCACGCAGCGGTTGAAGTCACCAAGGTCCGCATACACGGCACCTCGGTAACGAATGTAATATGCTGTGTCTGGGTGAGCCGGTCCCAACACACGCTCTCGCACCAAGAGGGCCTGTGAACAGATGAGACAGAAGAAGAATCTTAGATGAGCTCACTTGTTAACTGCGTCAGCCGCAAGCACTGCAAGCACGTTAACTACATGCTATCATGAATGTGCACAGAGATGTGATATGAGGTTACAGCTGAGAAATGAAATTATAACGCAATGCGTCTGTAAAAGCAGCACTCTGCTTCCTGGGCCAGCTGCTGACAAGTGGCATTGCTGTGCAAGCATCAACTTGTATTGCCTTAGCACCCAAATCAAAAAATATTGCGAAGCCTTCCTTGCAAAATCATAAGTTCACAAGAACGGAGTATATTGCAGACCTCGCACTAGAGTAATAGAGCAATGGACAGCTTTTTCCGAGAAACAAATGAACAAGATATTTTCTTGCACATTTGTACTTGCATAAAACTAGATAAGTTTGATGTAATGAAGTTAGAGCTCACGTTACAATTGTTGATATATATATATAGTTTAACCCGCTACAGCAAAATTCACGAGGTGTGCAAAAAATTTCGTTATGGCAAAATCAGCCCAAAAAACTAAGGTCTGACTGCACTGTTAAAAAATATCATTTATTTCCAAAAAACTCGGTCATCTTGGCTTGCGTTCTTTTAGTGAGCATGAGCGTCGTGGTGCGAGTTTCACAGTCGGCCAACAACTGCATCACGATGTCGTCGTCACGCGCACCAATGAAAGCACGAATGGTGTCAAATGCGTCCATCACATGCAAAAAATGCAGACAGCAGGGCTGATTCATCTTGCACGTCGCTCTCATCTTTGGATGAGGCGGAGTCGTGGCGGGCCTATTCCATTACAGTTAAAGCTCGTTAATTCAAACCTCGAAAATTCGAATTTTCGGATACTTCGAACTACACTACTTGATCCGGCCAAGCTCCATAGAGATCCGCGAATAAAAAAAGCCTGTTAATTCGAAAGCGAGTCAGTTCCGATACGATAATTCGAACTACGCGCCGCCGCATCTGGGCGGCTTGGCATACAGCACGTGGCCAAAAAAAAACAAAAAAAAAAACAAAGCCCCTCAGCATAGTTAGAGGCTGCGCACGTCCTAGACGAGGACAGAAGATGGAACCAGACAAAACTGTGGAAGAGTGGGTAAAGCCTAAATGCTGCCATCACCGGAGCGGCGCCGGAGGGTAGGGGTTGACGGCCGCGGTGGCAGTTGCCTACCCTAATTTCCGCGCAGCCTCCGAAACTCACAACTAAATACTCGTTAATTTGAGCCCTGTTAATTCGGAAATACGGATAAGTACTGTCGGCGCAGTCCTAGCCGACGCCCATGAAAGACTATGACTTCGGATGGGCGCTACAAGTTACGTGCGAAAAACTTTTTTTTTCTTTGCGAGTGTCGTCCATCCTTCCACCCATCAGTCGCCAACAGAAGCACGCGGTCAGCCGCTGGCCGGAAGTGCCCAACGTCAGCTAACTTCTGCCCGCTTCTACAACATGGCCGCACATGCCGAAGCGGCTTCTCGCTTCACCACGAACTCGTCGTTGCCGCTACACTGTGCCTCATGTTCACGGCAAACAAAAGATGCACGAAGCTTTCGCTTTGTCTGAAGATGCCCGCAGCACAAAATTTTAGCGATGCAACGCACCAGATTCTCAGAACGCTTCTGGATTTTCAAAGCTGCTAGGTTTAGCCACTACGCATCAGTCGACGCCAGGAAGCGCGGGAGGTTCAAACAGGTTAACTACAGTAGAAACTCGTTACAACGAACTTCACGGGACCGCCGAATTTAATTCGTTATTTTGAAATGTTGTAGTACAGAAAAACCATTATTTGTGAAGTTCGAATTAACGAGCTTTTACTATATTCCTTCATCGGTTAGCTCCTCAAGTGCTACCACATCCACATCAACGGCGATGTATTCATCAAGGTTGACATCCGCTGGCACGTTTCCTGCACTTCTCTGTCAATATGACGGACGAGGAACAATATCTAATGGCGCCACCCACTCGCACTCGACGCACTATGGGGCACACATCGATTCCAGCAAGCGTGTTCAGTGAAATTAAACGCTATGAACGTACGGACGGGTAACGTTATGCTTGTTTTGTCGTAAAAAATGTTAAGCCCATCTCCACTGGACAAAAATTTCGTCGAAGCAGAAACGCACCTGGAAAGATAATTCGTTGTGGCGACAACTAGCTGATTATATGGCTAGCTGACCGGGAATTTGAAATATTTCGTTGAAGCGGCGTTCGTTGTAGCGGGGTTCTACTGTATATTTTTTCGAAACCCTAAAAAGGCTCAGACTTCACCCTCACGTCATAGTCATTGACCGATTTTTCAAACTCTCTTAAGACCGCGAGAATGTCCGAAAAATCAAACTTCACCGTAAAGAGGTCAGCAGTTTTGTGCGCATTCTCATGCTTCACACGACAAAATCTCGCCGCACGTCGGGTATAAAGACGAAATCATGGGAAGTGAGCATCTCCCACCAAATCCCCTTCCCCTCCCACCCCCACACCACAGCACTGCTAAGTTGGAAGGAAGCGACGCACATAGGCCGCCGCCTCAGTCTGGATGTGACCAGGGGTAGCAACATGATGGCAGTGCCTGAGCCGTGGCTCTCCTGTTATCAACAAACTGCACATTTTCTTTGTGAACAGCTTGCCATTATGCCATTAAAGATGCACTAAAGAGGAATCTGAACTCATCTTTTTACCGCGGGAACTCTATCTACACGTTCCGGGCATTCTTAGAAACTTCAAATTATTGTCCTGTGCGGCCGATTGCCCTCATTAAATCGGATTAAACGTCCCGGCTCCTGCCTTTTTTTTTAAAAACTCAACGCGATAGGTAGGAGGAGTCAACTAACACGTCAGCCAGTCCCGTGGCGGCTTGCCGCTCTGCCATCGGCGGAGTGATACGTAAATCAAAGAGTCCACCTTATTTCCGTGGGCCTAATTTGCGGCTATATTGTCTGCGACTGAAACTGTTTATTTACAGAAATTTAAGAAAACAAAATAAAAGCAAAAGTGAAGCCGCCACTGGACTAGCTGAAAGGCACTCCACGCAATGGTTGACTCCACCTACCTACCGTGTTGAGTCCAAAAAAAAAAAAAAAAGGCTGGAGCCGGGACGTTTAATCCGATTTAATTAGGGCAGCCAGCCGCACAGGACAATAATTCGAAGTGTCTAAGTATGCCCAGAACGTGCAGATAAGAGTTTCCGCGGTAAAAAGACGAGTTCAGATTCTTCTTTAGTGCACCTTTAAGTCAAGTGGCAACAATGAGCTATAGCAAATGCCAAGCATATCCAAGCCAATTTGTACACAGCGGTGGTGGCAAAGAAGACTCGGCAGTTTATGAAAGCGACATTCGCTCGCATCTGTATTAAATAAAAACAGAACTTTGGACTCCACATCTATTTTCATCTGCAAAATCAAACATTTAGATCACACAGGGTCCAAAATATTGGTCGTAAATATCTGCATATTCCTATGCGGTGCATGGCGTTAAGTCCAAAATAGTGCACAAGTCTGAATTTTCACAGTTCGAAAAATCGGCCAGCTACTTATTCATCAGCGGACAACATAACAGTCTGCAATCACGCATGTGTGATGTGCTTAAGCCACAAAAAAAGTCAGCCCCACCACTCAAGACCTTTTAGCTTGAATACCGTTTTATTTGACCACGTTTTTGATCTCCATTGAAATTTTAATCAATGAGGTCCCATTATACACATTATATGGCGGCTTGCATATTGGCAGCAGCACCATGGCTAGTGCGAATGATGTCAGAAAAATCGAGCAATCAGTTGTGATGCATCTGAAGTTTCAGGTACATTAGTTCTAAGGGGCACGCCGTGGTGCCACAAATAAATCTGAATAATCCAGCACGTACAAAAAATCAGGTAAATGAATTTTCGGTCGGTGAATGTATATTTGTGCAAATTCGGCACGTACTCCAGACCACAAAAATAAGCAGCAGAAGTTACTTGGACTATAATAAATTAGCCTGAGCTCGAGAATTGCTAAAAGCCAAGTATTCACACTTACAAAGGGAACACAAATCGTTTCCTTAGCACTCATGCGTTTTTTTTTCCTTTTTTTTAATTGCAAATATAATCAAATGACTTAAACAGAGACCTCAAATCCATAAAGTCATGCAGATGCGCACCTGCATCCGCATTTGGTCTGGCTCGCAGAGAAGATCATCCAAGTCAACAGGGGAGTTGGCCTCCATTGCATGGCCATAGGCAGCAGTGGTTGGCCTCAAAGGCTTCGGCATTGGAGGGTCGAGGCAGCGCTCTTCCAGGGCTCTGCATACACCACACACACACACAGCTTCATCCACAGCACAATGCAAAAAAAAAACTAAACAATGAGCCATGCGTCAACACTCACCACTCTCCACATTGGTGAGAGCACAGATACGTTAAAAATATTCAGAGCACTGAAACATAGGTGGCCAATAACACAAAAATGCAGAGAATGATCTTACATACGAGGTGGTATCAAAGTTTCGGAACTAGCTCTGTTTAGCAGCAAGTGCTTTATCGACGTTTAAACACCTTCACCTTGAAAATAATCCCCTTGCATCGCAATACAGCGCTTTCAACATTCTTGTCACTGTTGGAATGCGCTGTTCTTTCCGAGGTGCATCAAGCACCTTCTGCGATTCATGCTGGATCTTTATCACTGGGAAGAAGGCAAACTCAACATGGGCTATATCTGGCGAGTAGGATGGTTGCAGAAATGGCACAATGTTTTATGGGTAATGACCAGTTTCATACAGAATTTCACAATCACGCTTTGTTCTAACATGCCATTCATGATGAAACTGTAGACATGGTAACGCACGTCGTCAGAATCGCAGCACTTGCACAGCTCCCTATGTACACAGAACGATGCCTTTTCAGTTTTCACACGCTGACTTATGAATGTTGATGCTTCCCCTGACTATGCGTGCAGCCTTGTGCTACCATTTGTGGGCACTGTGCAAAACTTATCAGTACCACCTCGTAGGACCCATGTAAACATGGCAAACACATTTGGTACAGCCATTGACTACTGTGGCCCCACTCATCCACGTCTGTAGTACACGTACGCAAATAGAGGACACCTTATCCATTTTTGCTTAAACTTGCCGATAACAGGGAAAAGGCACCACTATCACAAGCTTCCTGGTGTCTAGGGGATTTTGCATGAATGATGAAACCAATTCCTCAAAGGTGTCTCAGGACGAGGACTGCAAATACTGAAAGAAAGCATATCATAACCGCATCCTTTCTACGTAAAAATTACACAACAGAGTACTCGCTTTTATGAGGACTACCAGCATCAGAAGCCATTTCTCATTTCCATGTCTTTCTGCCTATGAGCCGTGTTCGAAAAACTTGTTGCCAGTGCAGACAATCCCCCCATCATAACCATGTAGACCAGAACATGCTTGTGCTGCTTGCCTGCGCCAGAGAGCCAGAGCACGAGGTGAATCACGCTTCTTGTCCACATAGGTGGCACCCAGCAGCTCCAGAGCCTCTATGCGCTGTTCCCGCGTGCAGTCCGGCAGAGAGGAGAGAAACTCCACCACCGGTGCATGGCCCGTCACTGCTGCGGCCAAAAGGGGCGTGAGGCCATATGCGTCCCGCTCGGCCTGGGCTCCATGCTCCAAGAGCAGCCGCAGAATGTCCAAGCTTCCCGACTCGGCACAGTCGTGCAATGCAGTGTTCCCTGGGGAAACACCAGGGGCCTCTTCAATTTGGTCCGCTCAGACCACAACAGCACTGCACTCAGCGGCATGGAACCACAACCATGGTACCACAACAACTCAAAGGGTCCCACAAAAATGAGATGCAGGTGCAACATTCTGTGTCCTCAAGCCTAATGCCTTATCAAGCAGCACAGAGCCAACTACAAGACAAGCCATGCTTCTGAATGCCACAGCACACACACCTTTGGCGCTTTTGCGGTTGACGTGGGCACCTTGTGCAACCAGGTAACTGGCAATGTCCAGGTGCCCCTTGTAGCAGGCAATCATGAGGCAGGTGTGCCCGTGGCGGTTGGCAATCTCGAGGTCAGCACCGCGCTCCACAAGATAGCGCACGATAGCAAGGTGGCCATCAAAGCATGCAGCTCGCAATGGTGTTGAATTCGTCCGCGTGGTGGCATTCACACGAGCACCTCGCTCCACCAGTCTCTGCACTACACTCAGATGACCCGCCGCTGCCGCACACCACAGTGGTGGAGCACCCTCGATGGTCTCGCCTTCGAAGCTCACCGAGCCCACCTGCACATACACATGGACAACAGCACCCCCAAAGATGTCAAATTTTCATCACTGTCCAAGATCAGCTCCAAATGACTTTCTAAAGATGCAAGCAATATAAATATATGTCATGCCATCTAAGGCATCAGTTAAATCAAAGCATGCCCATGTGCTGCATTATTTGATGGCATTCAGCTGCTGAGAACGAAGTCATGACGTCCAAGCCCAACAACCACATTTTGATGGGCGGCGAGATGTACAAAGCACCTGAGCTGTACGACACCAGAGCACATTAAAGATCAAGTGGTCGAGATTAAACTGGAACCTTCCAATGCAGCAGCTCTTGCTCTCTCTCCATCCTTTCACTCTGTCCTTCCTTCCTTTCCTCATAATGTGGTTCAAGTGTCCACCAGGTGCGAAACAATTTCTGTGGCCTTCCTTTCCTCTTAACCACCCAACTTAATCCACACGAGTTACTCAACTTTTGCCACTGCCCGAGTTTCATTCATCTAAAACATAAGTTCTAAGTGCCAAGCCCTGTTATGCCACTGCTTCTAGATAGCTCTGATGCACATGCCACCGAAGCCATTTTACACAAAAAATTCTCAAACATCTAAGTGCTTCAGTGCATACCAGTGACAAGTTTTTTCAGCACTCTAATAATACAGGCATGCAGCTAAACAACTACGCTTCACTCAGTGGCAACTGGCACCGGCCTTTATATTCTGGACTGCCAGAACAAAGGAATAAAGGCACCGGAGCAATTCACAATGGCCACTTGTGACCCCTTTTACCTGATCACATATATATTTTTCTCTGTTCAAGCTGCCACAGTCCGGAGCATTGCTGTCCTCGAGTTTTACATCTGCAATACTCCCAATACTCTCCGATGACCTGCCACTGTGCATATTTCCTTGTCAAAAACAAGTTCGGAGAAAGCCAAAACACATGCTAGTCTTAATGAAACTATGGAGGCTGAAAAACTGTTTTTACCTCCTTTATATTTTAGACCTCCTTGCATACCCCCCATGATTTGTGCTCGTAGCTCTGCTCCTACTGCGTTGAGCTACTTGCTGCAACACACTTCGTCAGAAGCAGCCTTACTATAGTGCAATGCTTGTCCATATTATGTGCTGTAAATATTCATTCTACAGTTTAAAAGCTTCTAGAACATGCTGCATGAGCAAGTCCCCTAGATAAGAATGGCTGCAAATTATACTTTCTGTTCCCCGGAACAGACATCCCTTGTGGCATTTGCTTTTTCTACTAAATGCCTTGATACTGAGCACAGCCCACCACATCCTTCTTCTGAACCCACAGTGCACATGTTTTCTGCCCTTGAAAGTGCCGCAAAATTCAAAGAGAGTAAAGCTTAATTTGCTGACTCCTATACAGCTGCTAAGCTCCATCGGCCTGTTTTGGCTAGATGTAAAGCCCTGCTCTGTGGGCATTTGTGTAACATCCCCAGTGGAGATCCAGACAGGCTCTTCAAAGTGCGCAGTTTCCTGTGACATGCAGCTGCCATTGAGGCACATCTGCACCACAGATTACTTGAGCTCACCCATAACCTACAACAGGCCTGTACCTTGCATTGATCCCTTCTTTCCATCGCAGAATCAACAAATGGGGCTCTGTACTCACAAGTACTCAAGGTCGATGGACATTAATCCATTTTCTTGCAACACAACCCCCTGACCACCATAGGAAGCCATGGCACAGCTGCATGGAGCCTGCCTCCTGAAATAACGAGCTAGCCCCTTGTCTGTGTATCGCCCTGTTTGTGCCACAAAACCTACTGCACCTTTTTCTTGTTGCATGAACTAGGTTTGGTTTGGTTTGGTTAACGGGAGTTTAACTTCCCAAAGTGACTCAGGCTATGAGGGACGCCACGGTGAAGGTCTCCGTTTTAATCCCCTGAGGTTCTTTAACATGCACTGACATCGCACAGCACATGGGCCTCTAAAATTTTGCCTCCACTGAAATTCGATCGCTGCGGCCGGGATTGAACCCGTGTCTTTCGAGTCAGCAGCCGAGCACCATAACCACTAAGCCACCGTGGTGACACATGAACCAGGACAGGGTGCTTATGTCAAATCAGGCGTGGTGGTGGACAGAACGAATAAACGTTTAGTTGAGCCGTAAGGCACTTTCCCTTACAGTTCTACCGTTCTTTCAAATTCCATCCATCACTAATGGCAGTAGGAGACAACCTCAGCAACCCTTCCTACCAACACTAAAGAGCCACGAATCCCCATACATAATGCCTAAACTAGGCTCCTCCTTCCAAGCACCAGCCTACTTCCTTTCGAAACTAGGTTCACCTCATCAGAACAGAAGGTACGAAAAAGCCATTCTGCATATATACGGTAAATTTCGCCTTCACTAGCACTTGCACAGACTTGGAGCTGATTTAAAGAATACCTCTCTCTATAAACTGCAGTGTAGTTGGTAGTGTTTTTGTGCACTTGGGAAATCACAAACTACAAGTCTAAAGACGTATTATTCTGCATCCTGATTTCTGTTATTCAAAAACCCAAGTCAGCTCACATAGCTCCCACCTTTTAGTAATTAGTTTTACTGTGTCAAAACTGATGACATAATTCACATCTGCAACACAATAGTTAGTGGCCTGACAGGAGTTTTAGTATGTTGTATATGCAGCTCACACCCCTAGTTCGCATTTTTAGCAAACAATACCTGACTTCTATCCTCCAACCTCTACTGACAACTAAGGATAAATAACAGGTTGAAATACCACTACAGTTCAACTTTCTGCTTAAGAGCTAGGAATCGTATTCTGTAAACCACAATGTAACACACAAGGGTAGAGACACTAACTGAAACAAGCAATTGAGACAAGCTTATGCGAATGCCGACTCCAGACTCCTCCACTTAGTGACATGTTAGCAAATTAACCATCAGGTTTGCTTCTCTAAATGTCCTAGCATTCCAAATGAAACTAAGACCTAAATAGGGTCAGTAAAAATGTTTATGCAGTTAAAAGATTGCAGCCAACTCCAGTCTTGCATGCATTGTACTCATGCAAAAAACAGCACAACATAGCCACCAGGAACTGTTAAAAACTGAGACCCCAGGACATATTTTGCAGATGTTCTTTTTCCATTTCATTTTTTTTAAATTTTATATTGGTAGGCGGGACTCGCTACATAATGACTGACAGCCAAATAAGCAATGTCAGTTGTTGGCTTCAGTACCGACGGTGGTGCCGACCAATGCAAAAAGAACAAAAAAATGAACTGAATTGCAGAGACAGCTGTTAAAAAATGAGGCCCTTCAGAATAACGTTAACTGGGAATGCACTTGTGAAGCCGTTGGCTGTGTGTCAGGTATGTGGAGCTTCTCCTGCTCAATACAGTGAAACATAATGGCTGGCTTGGACGCGGGTGAATTTGTTACCTGCTCGATGTCAGCATGGCACCTGTCAAGGAGATAGTCTGCCACGTCAAGGTGGCCATTGCGTGATGCCATCACCAGTGGAGTTGCTCCATTAGTTGTCGCAGAAACCAACCTCTGCACTTCCTCCTTCGGTCTATGGTCCAGAAACACCTGCATCATTAAGACTTGTTAAAATATTAATATGCCTAAGCAGTGGCATCAAGAACTGATGGCGACCAGCATCAGCAATAGTTGCTAGAAAAGCAAGGAAAAATTCACCGTAACCCATACTGAAATGCTAATTTTCGGTTATTTTTTCGCAATATAATACAAGCCCAATTCAGTCTTCCAATTATATGACAAATATCCGATTGCACAGCCAATTTTGTGCCAACTTTTCATAAGTACACACAATTTGGCCGTGAGCAGACATATGTATCACAACGAAACACCCCTTAAAATGACAGCTTTTCAGACTGTACAGACGCGCAGTTCAGGGACAGTTAGCGACATACACATCACGTAACGAAATCGAAGCGAGAGGCACTTTTCTTTCTTTTCTGTCCCTAAAACGGGACGCGCATGTCAAAACGGTACAGCGGCCTCCAAACGTAGAGGTCTGAGCGCCCGGTTTATTAATCACGACAATACGCGCTTCCACCGCTTTCAACCATTTTTTTTTTCTTTGATCGGTGTTCACAGCAAGCGGTTTGATTGTTTTACCGCTCCGGAATTCCGACGTGAGTCATGAGCGGATACACATGGTTCTTAATCGCTGCTCGGCTTAAGCACTCCGAACAATGACGCAGAGAAAGACTGCTGCTACAGCCCTTAATCAGGCTTTTCATACTTTAATAGATCAACCGTTTTCACACACAATACAACGTTTCTCTGCGATGAGAAGTCTTAAGAACATTCTACAGAGAGACCGCACAGGAAAAACAGAACAGCTGAGTCGGAGGCGCGCGGAGACAAGTGGCGATCATGGAGTCTTCGTATGCACAAACACGAAAATGACGCAACAACCAGGAACTCAACGCGAACGTATTTATGACTGAAGGTCAAAACACAAACGCGACCATTCATTAACGAAAGTTTCTTCACATCACGATTTCTGTTACAGAACGAAAGCAAGGTCTAAGCCTAACAAAACAGAAGACATCTCCCTACAGCGCTTTGTCAAGCGCAATAAACAACCTACCTTAAGGCGCCTGAGCTTGCCATCTTTTGCAGCGTTGAACACGGCATTCTTGAACTCCATCATGAAGTTTACGTTTCGTTTCTATAGCTCGCAGGCAAGCTCAAACGCCCTAGGCCGGACCATAACTTGCGCAGTTGACGACAGCAACGGTGCACTGCTGGTTGCGGTGGCCGCTGGCCGTAGGACTGGCTCCGCCTCGGACCTCACATCACTCCGTAGCCAATCCGATAACGGCGTGCCATTCAACGAGGTTTCGAGATCGTTCTCTTGAGCGGCGCACCTGCGCTCCCGAATTCAAAATCGAGGCGAAGAGGTGCATCAAAACATATTGACAATAACTAGTTGCAGGCAGCCAACGTGCTTTGTCTCTGGACGATACCGTGATGGTCACATAGCCTTCTGACTCGTCTTCACGCCGACCACCCATCAACGCAACAGCATGCCTTCCAGAGAAGTTATAACCCTGCAACTTGGGCACTATGCAAATTTTGTGGGCTCTCACATCTGGAATTTGCAGGTAAGGCGCTAACGTCACGCAGACTGCGTGATTGATGCTGTATCGGGAAGACCGCGTGGTGTCATTGTGTATGAAGCTGTTGAAACCCCTG
The DNA here is from genome assembly GCF_052857255.1 of Amblyomma americanum. Classification (NCBI taxonomy): domain Eukaryota; kingdom Metazoa; phylum Arthropoda; class Arachnida; order Ixodida; family Ixodidae; genus Amblyomma; species Amblyomma americanum. Next base: position 153,217,478 of record NC_135499.1, on the reverse strand, counting down.
TCAATATTTTCATGCAACCTACGCACCGAGCTTCTTTTCTCTTGTTTTTGTTCTTAGCATCTATTAATAGTCGCGTATTGCACTGCAAGCCAAACTAGTTCCGTCAGGCAATTAACTCGGGATTGCCGCCTAATCCCGGTCCTTTGCAATAACCTAAAAATGTTAGAAACTAACGATGTTTATGCGGATGGGTTTATTAAATTTTCACATCTGCAGTGTTCATTCTACTGTATTCTGTAGTCCGCTTTTCAGTAATAAGAGTGCAAAATTTGAGCTAAAACAAGGCATGCAAGGCGGGCATGCAAACAAAGGTCCATGTAATAATCGGCAAGTAAATGTTGCGTGATACCCCACCACCCCACCCCTATGCTTTGTTTTACGCAGGAGGCCTGCTTTTCGTACAAGCCAAATGACAAAACGATACCATTAGAGTTTGCTCATGATATCTTTTTCCGTGAAGGCAGAAACCCAAAGGTAAGCTGTCAATGTTCACTTGCTGTATATTCTTTTAGTAGCATTTAAGGCAGTCATGGATCTTATTGTGCAAATCTGTCACATATTTATGCCCTATAAGTAAACCATGTGCCTTTGTGTAACTCAGTGTTTTGTTCGTACGTGAACAATGCAGGGTCGTGTCACGTACACACCACGCCTCCTCATTGCCGACCTGCGAGGGAGCCTGGGAAACCTCAAAGCGACTGGCTGTCTTTATGACCCTGCACCGTCATCAGCCAATGAAACAATTGCCTGGTAAGGAAACCTCCTAAGCACATTGCAGAACAGAAAATTGATAGTCTTTAGATTAACTTGGTGCTGTGTAAGTTTTAATTCGTATTGAATTAGTAGTAGTAGTATAGTCAGCAGTCGGATACAACTTAACTCTGCAGTGAAGCTCCGCCCACATTCAGGACCGCCACACAGAATTCCTCCACGACAAAAATGTAGGCTGTTGTTAAAACTTCTCATGTCACCTAAACAAGAAGCTAACCATGAGAAAAAAGTTATAAGCTCTAGAATTTTGATACCTGGCTTGTTTAATAAAGTCAAATATTGAAAAGCTGATTTCGTTCACTTTTGTGACTGGCTAGCGGAGTAATACAGTACGCCGCAGACCGTGGCCCAGGGTTAACAACTGCTGTTTTTTTAAGTTGTACCCTACTATAGTAGTAGTAGTGGTGGTGGTTTATTAAAATAATAATAAAAAGGAAGGATAACATTTTTGCTGGCCCCGCATCTGCCATTGATACTGATGCACCTGAGCTAGAACAGCGGAAATAAAGGATAGCAGGCAGAATGGAGAAATGAAAGAGGGGAGAGGACAGGAAGAGAGGGTAGGGGGAGATGTAATGTACACAAAATATTTACACAAGAAGAAATGTGTACAGATTGCGCATGTGATTAGTTCATGATGAAGCATTTCTCTCATATCTTGTTTTTGAGATGACAAAGATTTGGAGGAATTAATGGTTAACATGCTTACTCACACATGCAGTGAATCACCTCTTGCAAGTGTGGCTTATCTTTTCCATGGCTGGCATCACTGTTTGACTTAGAGTTGTTTGCAGAAGGCAAAAAATGTTGAGATGGTAATAAACAAATTGAGCCAAACTTAGCTATAATTAGGGCTTGGACTTTTCAGTTTAAACAAAACAAAATAATGAAAGTAAACTGAATTCATTTCCTGAAATTCGTGTTAACCGGAAATGGTCAGTATCCTCGACATAAGAGTAGGAGTTGCACTCAGTGAAAGGAGGAAGTTAACAAATTATGAAAGCCAGGGATTTTGTGAGACGGTGGTACCACAGGATTAATAGCGCAGCTGTGCGTCTTGAGATGTTGCTCCATCGCATTACATAACTCTTCACCAAACACAGTCTTAGACTGCCTACTTATTAGATGTGTTTGTTCACTGTCATCACCCATTGAGAGCAGTTGATTTAGTATGTTTCTCCACTGCATGTAAGGAAGTTGACAGGAAACCATGCACGGACATCATGAAAAATTGTTATGTTCTAGCTACTGTGACGATTCAGTGGCAATTACATCATTGCCATTAATACACGAACCATATGATGCCCTGCCCTCTCGCTCAGCCAGTGCAGCATTACACATCCGTTTTTGTATGAAAATGCTGTCGTTTACCTTCCATTATTTTTTTTCTTAATGGCAGCATCATTTCCTTTTATAAACACAGATTTGAGTGGGATGATTTGTGCGTTAATTACTGGTAAATCAATTGCTCACGCTGACAAAAAGGCCAAGATATACACTATGCGTCTTTTGACTGCACTGGAATGCTGCATTATATCATTGAAAAAAAAAATGGTGATTCATCCGTAAAAAATATTATTCGCCGAATAAAATGAGAACTGCTTTCTGAAATAAACACCAAAAAATGTCTCAAAAGATAAAAACCAAAAAGTCCATCTCCTAGTAATAATATTGCTGGAGAATACAAAAAATGTCTTCATGGCAGAAGTTATTGTACAGCGTGGTGGTGTTGAAAATGCAGAGGCACAGCTAAGATTTTTATGGGAGAATTTCCATCACTGTTTTATGTTAGTTTTATCACACGTCACTTAAAGGTGCACTTAAGAGGAATCTGAACTTGTCTTTTTACCGCGGGAACTCTTATCTATACCTTCCGGGCATTCTTGGAGACTTTGAATTATTATCCTGTATGGCCGATTGCCCTAATTAAATCGGATTGAACGTCCCGGCTGCTGCCTTTTTTTTTTAACTGAACGCGGTAGTTAGGCGGAGTCAACCAACACGTGGAGTGCCTTTCAGCCAGTCAAGTGGTGGTGTCGCTTTCGCTTTTATTTTGTTTTTTAGGTTTCTGTGAATAAACAGTTTGTCACAGACAATATAGCCGCAAATTAGGCCCACAGAAATAAAAATATACGTGGACTCTTTGATCTACGCATCACTCCGCTGACGGCAGAGCGGCAAGCCGCCACAACACCGGATGACGCGTTGTTTGACTCCGCCTACCTACCGCATTCAATTTTTTAAAAAAAGGCAGGAGCTGGGACGTTTTATCCGATTTAATTAGGAAAATCGGCCGCACAGGACAATAATTTGGAGTTTCTAAGAATGCCCGGAATGTATAGATAGAGTTCTCGCGGTAAAAATACGTGTTCAGATTCCTCTTTAGTGCACCTTTAATATCGTGATCAGAATTTTTAGTTACATCTTTGTGAAACGGCACGCTTAGTAGTATATGGCAATTCACACTTGGACAAGGTGTGGTTGGCTGCTGGCTGTCATTTACTTGATGTTCTTATGTGATGTTGCCTGATGATTGCAGTGAATAAATCCACCCTTATTCTTGCTCATAAAAAAAACAACTCAAGCTGCAAAATTTTATGTAGAGTATCAGACATGGTTAAATTGCTGTTTTCGCCAATCTGGTTGTGAATTACCATTAAACAATGTAATGAGGTACTTGAAAATATGAAGTGCTTAGTATAGCTATTGTTGTGAGTTCTTTAGCCCAGGTTCAGGTGGAAAGCCTAGGATTGTTGCATGTTCAGGGTTAATTTTCTCCGACTTTGGTTTTATGTCTGGTTTGTTGCGCGGTTTTCCAGGTCTGGTAAAGTCACCATTCACAAGGCTGAGCCTGAGAGGAAGGTCCCCAGCGGCTCCACAGACAGAGTAGGTTGTTTCAGCAAAGCATTGGAACATTGTTTGTCCACTTTGGCTACTAAATCTGAACCTCACTGAGAAAATGGAGCAGCTGCAATGTCTAACAGTTACCACAATTACTGTGTGCTTTTGCCTTCTTTGACTTGTAAGGTGCTGCTTGCATTAAGACCATTCATTGCTACTTTTAGCTGCACTCATTCATGATTGAAACCTTGTTAATATGAGTAAAGCAGTTGCTCGAAATCTTTTTGTTATTTTGCGTTGAAGCTTTGGGGAAAATTGATAGCAGTGGTGAAAAACTGTGTTCATGTCTAAGCTAAAAACATTACATATAGCAGGTCTATTGACAAAAACCCTTTTCTTGTCAGCTGAGAGCTTGGTCATCTTTTCAGAATATTTTTGATGAAACACATTCTAGCAGCTTTTTTTCCAGTGAGAAAAAAAGCTGCCGGAATGTGTTTCCTCAAAAATATTCTGAAAAGATGACCAATCTCTCACGAGAATCTTGAAATACACAAGGCTTAAGCCTTTTGTATTTCAAGATTGTCATAGGTAATGTTCTCCCTGTCTTCTGTGTAGCCGAGCGCACCATAGAGTTGCTGTAAAATATAGTGCAAGGTTTATTTCTTTTGATACCATTTGTGTATGTTTCTAATTTTTTAATTCATCTGCATAAATGCTGGTTGTGTTGCATTCATCCTCATTTCTGATGTCAGCTTATTTTATTTTGTCGTGTAGAATTAGTCCGTGCATTTCTTTTATTTTATGACTTCCATTTTAAGTTTTGAGCTGCTGGTTTTTAACAGGTTATTTGATCATGCCATCTTTCTGGTTTGTTTGTTTGTTTGTTTGTTTTCAACATTTTCTTCTTTGCTTTTCTCCAGGATGTGCGAAGGTACCTAGCTGACCAAGACAAGGATGTTTGTCGAGGTATGCACTGTGATCGCTGCTAAAAGTGACAGTGTTTCACTTCACCGCTTTTTCTGTGTTGGTTGAATGGTGCAGATAATGTGTCCTAGTGACCTGTCATTCTCAGAAAATAATGTTACAGCTGGGGCGTAGGGGCCTCTTGCTTCTCCTCGTTTAACCTGATGGTTGTGGGCTGGGCAATTTTCCTTCTAGCACTTTTTAACTGCTCTTTACCAGTATAATTACTAGTACCGGTATAGTTCCTGCAGTCTAAACAGTAGTAGTTGTTTGAAGTTGACATTTGAACTACGACTTTCTTGGGCCTTAAGTCGTCGATTTTATCTGGCTCATGATTTTATGGCTCTAACTGCTATGTTTTAAAATGAACTCTTACAGCCATACAAAAAAATTCATAAAGCTAGACATATTATAACTTGACAACGCATGTTATCTTTCTCGCATCTTCTTGAGACGTAAAAGTTTCTGGAGATTTGTGCAAAGCATTGTGCCCAAGATACCATTCGCAATGAGCTTGTCGTCTTGAGAATTTTCGTGGTCTGGCACAGTACAGCAATATGCCAAACGGGAAAGCTTGCTGCGGCTTGTTTGGTTCTTAATTAATTTATTACACTCTGCTAGCCTCATTTCAGAAACTATTGCATGCTTGGGACATGAAAATACTTGTGGAGAACGCACACAGAAAGACAAGGTGCAGATAAGGGGTTGAAAACTTCTTGGGAGCAATGCAGAGCATGACAGTGAAAAGTGTATGAGTCATTAGCCATGGCAGAGAGGTTTCACAATTATGCAAAAAGGCAAGACGGGGAGAAACAGTTGAACATCTTGCAGTGGAGCAAGTATGGGTAATTTCAAGAAGCTATTTAGATGTGACCCATTAACAACGTCATTGGGTATGAAGTTTAAATCTTGCATTGGTTTGTGGAAAAAGAAGAGGACCTTAGGTGGTTGATTTACTGCCAAAAGTTTAATGCTGTATTCTAGTGTTTCTAGTTGCCGAAAGTTATAGATCATTCTCAGCTTTAAGGGCTGCAATCAAAAGGAAAAAATAAACTTGAGGCAGTTTTATGACTCTGCATTGTTGCATGCCTTGTTCAGGTATTTAGGTTGCAAGCACAGAACACGAGAAAGGGAAACAACTGCGTGTGTATGAGTGCAGAAGGTACAATGCATCTGGCCATTGATGAAGCAGGTACCCTGTATGGCACCTGATACTTTTTGCTTTGTTGTAGCGGATTTGGCACACCAGTCTAGCAGCCAGGTGGAAGCCAAGAAAGAGCCGATACAGCTGTGGTCAGAATTTCTCAATGTCCAACTACACCCTCGAACGATTCACCTAATCTCACAGTACCTGCACGACAAGTAAGTAGCGGTGCTTAAAGCACTTCTTCTCTTTAATGGCCAGCTTTACAGATATTTCAGGCACTGTAATCAATCCTTTCTCAAAGTTATTTCGTTGCAGAGCAACTGCTGGAGCTAAAGATACTGCTTTTTTGTGGAAAGCCTCTTGTAATTTTATGACAAATTCAGCGCCAAAATGGTACAGGTGGTTTTTTTTTCCTCACTGCTGCAGCTCAGATGACCCCTTCGACCTCTTTGGGATTGGTAACCAGTGTGCAGAAGATCTTGATTGGCAGAGCAGTTTTATGGATGATGTGCGCTGGTTTGCAGAAGATTGCGATTCTCTCCAGGTAAAAGAGTTGTGTGTTATGTATTACGTTGCAGTGAAGTTTGCATGATTGTGGAAGTTGTAGTAGTGTAAATATAGCCTTGGCGGAATAATATTAGTCAGAAAGGGTATGCAACCTCTCTCTTGCTGCCCACTGCGTGTTTACAATAAATGATCAGAGGGACAGATTGGGAAGAGTTATAGATAAAACTTTGTGGATGGCACCTTAGGTATAACTTCTGATTTGCTTTCAATCGCCATGAACATGAATAGATGGCAGAATGACGTTTCATGAAAAGGAGATGTCAAAGGAAAAAAAAAAAAAGGCTCATGGTGCAGTGGCACCTGGTGTTCTTGATGTTGTACTCGATGCTTTATTTTTTATATTTGATGGTTCAGGAAGGTAACAAAGGAGACGCAGAACAGTTGGTGCATATTTGAATGCTTGCACCCTACAACTCAGACATGAAAGTATCTCAAATTTGGCACAACATTGGGAACATATTGCTCACCCTTTCATATTCTTTTTCACAGAAAGTCTTCTTAGAGCTATATTCACAAGCATGAGGCATCAGAAGGCGTAGTGCTCCCTTTGAGAATGTAAACTCTTTCAGACAGTGAAAAATCAGTTTCATCTTTTCATTTGAATTGGAAATCTGTTTCTTGAAAATAATGTTATTTCTTCACCTTTTAATATCAAGAATATATCTTATGCAACTGCAGGCACTCTGCAGTCTTTATTTCTTCTGATTGTCGCTGAAAAATTTAACACAGCTGACTGGCAGGCAAAACTGGAGTGCCTATTTTCGTTTTTTCTCAGCATTCCTACACAGTGACCTGTGACCAGGATTATTCTACTGTTTATGCTGCCTTGCAGTTGTGTTTTTCTTGCATTGTTTTGTTCACCTGCTCTACATGATGGCAAACAGCTTAATAAGAACACGGTTTGCTTAACAGCTTATTAAGAGTAGGTATATACTTTGTTTGGGCTTAATTCTCAATTCCTTTTCTGCAGGCTTTCAACGTTCTTCTTGATGGCCACAATGGCTTTACTGGCTTGGCCAGCAGTCTTTTGGAGACACTTCATGATGACTACCCAAACAAGGCATTCGTCTGTTGGCCATTGTTCCAACCTCACTACAATGGTGTCAGTGAAGGGAGGGTTAGTGCACATGTGAAACTCCTAGCACATAATTTAAAAGCATAAAATGGAAATGCTTGTTCTTCTATAACTGCAGATCTGGAGCTATCTAACAAACCATTGAGGCTGTTAAATAAAATCGACAAGCCATTAAATTGTGAGAAAATGTTTTTCTAAAAATTGGCGCGTAGCAGCTTGCTGACTACCCTATTAAGTTCTGATGTAATCAGTAAAAGTTTTTACTTATCTCTTCCATTGCTTCCTATGATTGCAACATGCAAATTTGTGTTATGGTTTTCTGTTGTTTAATCCAGGATAATCTTGCATGCCTACTGCATTTCAGCCCTCTGTGTAGCTGTCGCATGCACGGTCTCTGTGCAGGTTGCTCTCGACATGGCACATCGTCACTTCAATGCGGTCATGTGTTACAGCAGCCTGAATAGGCTGTCTTCAGCCTTTTGTCCACTGAGCATTGCAAGTAGTCATTTCCAGCCTTCTCTCCGGGACTTCAAGCACCTCAAGCTTGCTGTGAGCTGTTATTCTATCATTTGCACCGTGTTTGCTCTTCATCAAGCTTAGTCTTTTTCATTTTTCTTAATCTAGCATACATAATGAAAATTTTATTTAGCCCAAGTGCCTCATATTTTACGCTATTTATTTATAAGCAAATAGATATGAGGTATTTGGTCTCTGGTGGGCGATAAATTCGTCCTAAAATGGCGGGCTAGTGAAAAATACTTTGTGCTATAACTTCACCTTTAGCAAGTTGCTGTTATCGCTTCTCTTAAAGATTGCAATGGCTTGTGATGTAAAAGCAAAACCACGTTGCGTAATTCGTGACCCTTTATTCCATTGTCACTTAGTGTGATACTGATTTGTGCAATCAACTGAAGCGTTCTGGATACATGATCACTGAATTTTGTGTCTGATGGTAGGCTGGGGTAAAAATTGTAACAGTTGACAGATACAGATGAGCCCTCTTTTATTGACTCCACTTATTAACACTTGCTTAGTACAAATGAAGACAACATGACTGTGACAATGCATATTAGAGCTAGGGCTGTGGCACTGAGTCTGAAAAGGAATATCTTTGGATGCAGTGCTACTCAGTCGCCGTGGGCCTAAACCAGGATGTGCTGCACAGTCTTGGCCCCAGACTTACAGAAGCATCAATGTCACTTTCACTTTTGCTTGAATTCCATGAAAAAGACTCCATGTGGCATGAACAGAATTTAAAATGCAAGTCTGCCGCTGAAGTGCAACATCTTTTGTGTGCACTTGACAATTTCTTGCTTTGGGGACCGACCTAGTGGCACGGAAGAGTGGTACACACATTTCCAATGCTATCATTCTCTTCAAACGCGATACCCCCGACCTCCCTGCCCTCATAATCTTTATGATGGTGGGTCATAAAATAAGATATTATTGCACCTGAACCCAGCTACAGAAAGCAAAGCCTTTTTCAGTCTTGACAGTTATCGCATGCTTGAGTGCACCATTCAGAAATTTCTTCGAAGCCAGATTAAACATTGCAAGCTGGAAAAGCTTGGGCACTCACTTTGCGAAACCTGCTGGCTTGCATGGCTCTTGGCCAAGTGCAGATAGGCAGTTAGGCTGTGTGTGGCGCGGTCACTTCCGCGTCTGCTATGCTGACAGCTGCACATGAGTTTCCTGGAATGACATTCTTTTGCGCTGGTTCTGTGCAAAGCTCATCAAGTGCCCCAAGGTTTTATTATCTGGCCCAAAAAGTGACTCTCGTTCAGTCTATATGGTGTAGAGCAATTTTTGTGTCTTTTTTTTGGAACGTAAATAACTTACGTAAAGTCATAAGCATTCTACAAGCCAGTTAGCATCAGCAATAACCATGTTAACTAATGCTGAAAGATTCTGTCTTGTTTGCGTTGTTTCTTTTTCCTATTGGCCGAAAGAAACAGCAGACACGCAAAATCAGGACTTTGTAGGAATACCTGAATAGGTGCTGAGCTTCAGATGAAGCTTTCTCTCAAGGTCCCACTTGTTGCCAAGCTAGCTGTTTGGATTTCAATGCAGGATGACCTGCTTCCCCACTACACTAGTGGCGTCCTTGGCCTGGCCCTGGACAACCTGATGTGCGGTCTCAAGCTGAAAAGTCACCCCTTGGAAATACCTGAGCTGTTTGGCCAACTCTGCAGCCCTAGCAAGAGGGTATCTTACTTTGCTCTGCTAGTAGTGCGGGTGTCCTTCTGTGTGCATATTGTGCATGTGAGTGTTGTCATAGGGTTTTCGTGAAGCAAGTTTTGCACTAAAGCCATTAATAAATGTGTACTGCAGTTTACTTATAGCGCATTATTGGCATTGCTGCTCTTTGCAACAGCTTATGATGGAAAAGAAAAGGCATGTCGCATAATCCAAGATGCTCCATTCTATTTTCAGTTTATATGAAATACTGATTTGTGCTCTGATTGGAAACTTTCTGAATACTGGATCAGTGGTTTCTATTGCAGGTCTTCCTTTGTCAAGAAAAAGAGGCACAGTTTTAAAGCACATGCTTCAGAGTGTTGATTACAGTATCAGAATTGCATCTGACAGCAGTACCTTTCCTGTGTAACATCTGCTTTCAGTGGATGCCTCATTGTTGTGTGAATTTATATTTTACCATTTTTAGTGCAGTGGTTTTGCTGCCCATCCTGTGTGCCAATTGATGCACTCTCTTTATTTGCTGCACCCACCCATTTGTTTCACTTTCCTTAGCCATGCTACGGGAAGTTATAAAATCTCATACCTTACACACCTTAGCTTTCAGGGCCAAGCTGTACCCATTGTAGGAAGTTGTACCAATCTGCCAAATCTCAGTTATTCACTTAAAGACTTACAGGAGACCAAAAATTTGTTTTAAATGCATGGAATTTGAATTGAAGGGGGTCTCTTTAATGCACTATATGTTGAGAGGAGCAAAAAATCAATTTTAATGATTTGTAAATCTGAATTAAGCAAATTTGAATTCGTAGGAATTCACATAGTATCACCAATTACAAGCCCTGTTAGTCCAGCCCAGTGCTTTTTACAGAGCTTGCCTGGAACAAACTATGCTAACAAATTAAACTAAGTTGGTTCCCTTTTATACCGAAAGGAAGGAGAAGTGAGGATCAAATTTATTTCGGGTTGTAGCTTGCAGTTCATTCGGAAACAATTTAAATTGGCAGCATGCATGAAAAATGCTAGTTGTAGCGATGCGGTTCAGAAACGACCTTATTCTGATAAGTCAGTTCTCATGACAGAAGCATCAAATTTGCCTTTGAAAGATAGTACGGTGTGGGCTCCACATTCTGTACACACTAGACAACGCTGAGAATAAACAAGGGAACAGGCTGGAAAGTGCTTCATGACCTCTGAAACTGCACTTGTAGGTAAATATTCCTGATTTAATGGGAATATTTAATATTACTTAGGGGGACACTTATAACATTTCGTAGTCTTGTTTACCATTCATCAGTGTTTTATTCCTGTTTGCTGTTCCTGGTATTAATTGCCGCGTGTAGTCATTTGAGCCACTTGGCATGAAATGATCTGTTGAATGTATGGACATGTGTATAAATACATCGTCATTGCTGTTGTTGCTAGCGAAACAATAATTTTGTCCTAGTACAGTTTATTTCGCACCACTGCTCTTTGCAAGTGCACTTTTGGTGCCTTGGTGACCATTGCACATGTATTTTTGTTGCTTAGACATGTGGTTTTATGACCACTGCATCATTTTCTATCATTTTTTTTTAGCAGTGAAGTATAATGCTTACTTCTGACGCTGTACCATCACTGAGCCAGCATCCTTAGCCACTTTGATGTTTTTGCATCGTGTGAAGAATGAGGATTTTGGTATGCTACTTCTACTACCCTTTCCTGTCTTATTCGTAGCTGTGTGTGCTTGGAATGAGCCTTCCACTTGGCCTTGGCGAGCTCCAGCTGCTGGCTGACTGGGCTCAGGGTTGCAACCTCACAATGCTCAGCCCAGGGACTCGGGCTCCTGCGCCATCAGCCATGAACCTGGCCATACTGCGTGGCTGCACCAATGACATGGTGTCTAGGTAAGCAGCTCTTCACAACATAGATTTTCTGCTTTTTTTTTGTGGAGTGATTAATAAGTTAAGATTATTTTGGAAAAGGAAGACTTGAAGTTGGTTAGGAAGGAGATGGGTTAGGGGTATGAGGAGTGGGATGGCAGACCATTGCCTAAGCATGTATTTGAAAGCTGAGATTCACAAGCAAGACTATTGCGCTGGGTATCGTGGGACTCGAGCAGGAAGAATACAAGATATGCGCAGATTCTTGCTGAATTCAGGACACAATGTGCTCTATGTCTACCATATGAATGTGCCAGAGAACACCTCTGTCCTGAAATGCACCGAAAGGACAAGTATTATGAGTGCTGAACTTTACGCTATGGTCTGGGCGCTCACCAAGGGCTGTAGTGATTAAAGCGCTGTAGACGCCCGATGAGCTCCGTAAAAATGAATTCTCGGATTAGACTAGCAACGTGGGAAGAATTGGTTGGTTTTCCGTAAACTCCATCTAAAAAAATATCTCCAAAGACGAACTGCTTTGCATGTCCCTTCGTTAATACTAACTTTTGCAGTGACCGTGACCCACAGCGATTCTGCGCATGAGTATTTGATGCATCTTTGCTAGAAAGTCTACGTTCCTATACTCCGTTTCATACATAGCTGTCTACACAGCCAAAGGTACGGAAATAGTCCGTCAAAAAAAAACTAACAAAATGTGTCACTCCGCCTCGCGTCGTGGCTGAGTGGTACGAAGCGCGGGCATGTTTGTTCATTTTGTGAGGGGGCCCAGGTTCGATCCTCAGCGTAGGTTTGTTCTTTTTTTTATCTTTTTTCGGCGAATCTCTAGATAGAAAGTCTAAATGCGAGCCATATATAAGTGGCCTTTTTTGTTATCAAAATGAAATGACTTCTTTAATAAGAAGCGTGCTGTTAACTTTTTCCGCAGGGAAACGAAAGTGAAGTGAGAGTTGGCAACGGACGTGCTGAGAGGCGCTGTTTTTCGGTGTTCACGGATTTTTTCGCATGCTGCACACAATGAATCATTAATTGTGGGGTGATAGAATTCAGTGTGGCTTCAATTATTTTACTCCGCCAGAAAGACCTTCTTTCTTAAACCTCACAACTGTCCGAGGGCTCACTCCGGTCATCTCGCCCACAATTGCGAGAACGTCACGCACAGTCTTCTCGGGGTGGAGCTTCCTTATGCTTGCGTAGACATTAACTATCACCGCCTTGCAGTCTTTAGAAAACTTTGGAGACTTCACCTTGGAAAAGAGGCGAACAGGAGATGTTTTCGAAGTCGAAGCGGGGGAAGAAAACAAGCGAGCAGGTGACAGCGACGCCATTTTCACAAACAGACCTGCCGGCTCAGCTGCGAAAACCTGATACAGCCGGCGCCTGAGAAAACGAAAAATCTGCGTCACTCGGTTCTGGAAAACATAAAAGAAAAATCAATCTATTTGCAAAATAAAACACTTCCATCGGTCTACTATAATATCAACTACTGTTCACTTTGCTTGTCAATTCATTTCTATTTTTATTTTTGACGCACTATATTATGATGCGGACGACGATCGCAAACAGGCACCGTAGCCTTGGCTGCGTAGACAGCTAAGTATGAAACGGAGTATAGGGAACACCCGTACATCTTTAGCTCACCCTGGCAAGGCAGCTTCCCTGCGCCTTCGTATGAGAGTGCAATGAAACATTCATGCAGGTGTGGTTAAAGGCAAGGCCAGATATACATATAAGAAATAGGTCTTAAAAATTTGATTAATAAATCTTTTACAGGAATAAAGTTAGGCATGTTTGCACAAGAAGGAATATCAAAAAAGTGAGTTTTGAGAGAAACAACCAAGAAGATCAAGAATAACTACAAGCGCCATAAAGCAATGTTCAGGAAAGTTAAAATCGTCTGCATTTATAGCTCAGCGCCTTCTTCACAAGACTTTGACTTGGTTTTGCTTGTGTGGCAGCTCACTTTGATCTCGTGTTTTTTGAGCCATCAGTAGACTGGCAGGAGGATTTCAAGCTATGCTGCTAGTCACATGCAAGTCAAGCTTTCGGTGCGTGCAGACCAGGTTTGATCCCAATGTGCATCAGGATATCTTGCGTCCTTCTGTTGCCATTGCTGATATGTCGCACAGCATCATGCAACTCAAACTTTGGTATTGGTAGGCTGACGTAACAAACCAATGTGTTTCAAATTTCGGACATCCTTTTGTTAGTGTTTTAATTATTAAATACAAACAGAAATAGACATAGACATTAAAAAAACAATTATAATTATATAATCCTAAGTTGAAAAATTAACAAGAAAAATGAATATGGATGGGTAAAGTTAATTTCAGAAAAGGAGTTAGAGGTCTTCATGGGGTGAGGCAGTCAGGTGGTCAGGAGCTCTTTGGGCCCTGACGACCTCGATGGCTTGCACCGTGGCCCAGCGCTGCATGACTGGGTCCGAGCTAATCAGCACGGAAAATTAGTGAGCTGCTGTTCCTTAAGGGAGGGACCTGCTGGGCAGTCCCACAAAATAGGGGAGAGTGTGTGTGTAGGGGCGGAGTTAGGGAGGGAGTGGGTCTGGAGACGCCTCCCTTTGTCCTCCTGTTGGCGGGTGAGATTTGTGCCTGGGAGTGAACACCATTAACGCCAGGCAATAGTACTTGGTGATTTTATGGTATGTAATGTTGCAAAAATTGGGAAACTTTTAGTTTTCGTTTCACGAGATGTACAGGGGGTTATAATTTTGGTCATATCTTCGGAACGGTGTTAAGTAGAAATAATTTTTGTTGCAGCTTATTCAGGAATGAATGGTCATTTTGATGAAACAAAATTTTAAATGTTTATGTTTTTTTTCAAAAATACTAAGTTTTCAAAGTGGGCTCATAGCTTAAAAGCTTTCTTGTTTATGTTTACTGTTTTGCTTTTGTTCGGTATTTGCAGCTTGCCTAATTACTTGTTTTCTAAAATTTCTATTGTACTGAGATTTCTGTCGCCGTGCTTTTTACTTCTCTCTGAACGTACAGGCTGCCACGTCGAGTGGAGGACCCCAGTGAAGTGGTGTGGAGATTTGCCGACCGTGCATGTGAAGGACACCTAATGTGGGTGTTAGTTTATACTATTATTTTGCATAAAAAATAAGCACTTATCCCCATGTCGTGCGACAAACTTTTCCAGAGCTGCGTGCATGACGCGTTACTAAATAAGTCCATATTGTAGGTGTAAGGAAAAACTCATCAATAGTGTTTTGCAATTGGACCTTTTTCAGCAAATGAAAAAGTAAAAAGGTCTGAGCTGCAATGAAAAAAATTCTCATGTTGGTTTATTTACATTTAGCTTGAACATTGCTTAAGCATCTGTTCACAGGAGGCATGTATGGCACCACCTGTGAAATCTTAGAACAAAGTGATTTCACATGGCATTTAATTTTTTTCTGCTGTTAGTGATAGTAAAGGAACAACCTTGGCTGGGAGATGTCTCACCATATTTGCTTTGTTGTGTTATACGCTCTTAGCGACAGAATATGACATAATCACACCATTTGCTTTGCTCTAATGTGCGCCTTAAGGGCGGAGCCTGGCCTTGAAAACAAAATTTTTATTAATGTAGCCACAGTTAAGAAATCTTCAGGGAACATGTATTTTTTGTGCCAATTCTAAATATGTCATTTAATTTCATGTAAAACAATTATTCCTTGAGCACTTATGTAATTGTTTTGCAAGTTTTTGTGTAGAGCTTTCAAGAAAGGCTACTGCAGGGAACTTGCTAAAGAGTATGCCATTGGGTTCTCTTGGCACCATGAAATTCAATAAGGGCAAAATTATCATCCTATCTGCCATAGAACTTGAGTTAAAGGGTATTGAAGCTGCCACTTCCGAAACAGGACTTTTCCTCACATTTCTGAAGTGACAACTTCAAAATCCTACAACTCAAGTTCTATGGGAGGCAGGAAGACAATTTTACCTTTATAATCGTTTATGTCAAAAGAACCCATAACGTACATTTCAACAAGTTTCCTGCAGCAAATTTACTTGAAAGCTGTTCACAAAATACTTGCATAACAATTACTTTAGTGCTCAAGGAACTTTTTTACATGAAATTAAATGAATATTTAGAATCGGCACAAAAAATACATGTTCTCCGAAGGTTTCCTAACTGTGACTACATAAATATAATTTTTTTTTCAAGACCAGGCTGAACACTCACCAAAATGTGTCACAAAATTATGGCAGAAATGAAAAGATTGTGCCTCAAACTCTAAGAATTGAGCACTGCAGTATCAAAGAAACCAGGATTTATAATTTTAATTTGACATTGAAAATCGCATAAAAAGCCATCTTGCAGCGAAACCAGCCATTATCGCAGTAGTCCACCACGTGACTACGTCTCGGTAAAGTACCGCTTATTTGTTTTAAGTGCACAGTGTTTTTTTCTTTCAGGATGCTACAATATTGTTTTCATTTGATAGTTTCGTTTTCATTCAGTCGTTCACGTGGCGCCACCAAGGGGTAGCGCCACGATCGTGAGAGAATAAAAAGGCGCGGCACGGAGAGTGCATGTGTTGTTTGCACAGTGGAACACGGTGTGTGTTCTTCGGAGTGTAGCCATTGGCAAGGTACGCGCCTCAACAAGGGCCATCATGCTCGTAACACAGGAGTGTTCGTCATATTTTATTGTAGTTTACACTCTCTCCAGTGCGATTGATAAAAACCAACACTCCCCTCACATCGTCAACCATGCGCTTTCAGCTTTTATAACTAGATGGTGCCACAGTGTTTTGAATTTCTTGGATGGAGTGGCAACCAAAGTCTACTAAAACTTTCGTCAACAAGTCATAAATCACTGTGCCGTAACAGCTTTGGTTATGGGAACTGAAATGTACGTTATTTCATATACTAAAAATGTCTTATTACTGTCTGGAGATTTATATTAGTTTTTGTTACAGCGCTTTTGCCGATGTGCAATCGCCATCGTGATACATAAAAACGGGCACATGGATTGTTTTAAAAATTCTCAGTAAAAATATACTGCAGCATTTTCAATAAAACCAGTGCACAATACAGCACCTTAAGAGAGCAAGCTTTTTGTTAGGTCGAAAAAAAATTGGGTCCTTAAAGTTCAGTGTTCTGTCCATTTACCATATTTATGCACATAATTTGTGCACTTTTTATTGAGAAATTAGGGCTCGAAGAAGGGGGTGCGCAAATTGCGCGGGGATTTCGCGAGTGCGACTTAAACTCCACAAAGGTCACAACACGCAATACAGTTATAGTGTATGTTGCTGCGTATACGTCAGCACCCGGACCCGCCCCCCCCCCCCCCCCCCCCCCCCCCCCCCTGCGGGATGGCATGAAGGTGCATGCATGAAGCCGAATAAGACGCTAAAACAGCGTCATCGCTTGCGGCCCAGCAAATTGTTTGGTAGTTCCGGATTCCGTAAGTTTGCTTTCGCAACTTCGTCCGGGATAGCAAGCGCGAATCAATAAATCAATTATCACACCCCACAATTCTTTAACAGTACCGCGCAAGCGTCGACCAAACTGCTTGTCAACGCCTTATCACGGCACGGAGCTGCGAAGCCAGCGAGAATAGTCACGTGCGCACAAGTTTGCCAACACGATTGTCGTCTATGGGCAAACTTGTGCACACGCGGTTATTCTCGCTGTCTTCGCCGCGAGAAGGCGCTGACAAGCAGTTTGAAACTTGCCGTATAGTTGTGATATCCCATTGCACGACACGATCGAACAACCAAACACAAGCAGTCAGAGCCACCAAGAAAAGCATAGCCGGCAGTCGAGTCACATGCATCAGCCAAACACACAGGGGTGTTGGCTTCTCTATCAGCTGCCGATCCTCCCGGGAAGCGCTGCTGGCCGTTCCGAGTGGCGATGCCGCTGGTGCCGCCGCGATTGTAATGGCGGCCTCTGATAGCACCATGAACGCCTAGTGCAGAAAAGATTCAAAAAGCCTTCCGAACAAACACGCGGAATAGCCGAATGCTGCTAGGTAGAGCCATAGGGTAGAGCCCGCATGCATGTTGGTGGTCTAGCGCAGCACGGTGCGTAAAATATGCAAGTAAAAAATATTTTTTTGTAAACCCGGGTGATAAGTTATTATGCGCGCAAATACGGTAAGTGATGCAGTGCCACAATTACCACAGGTTGCCATAATCACCAGCAGTTGCGTGGCCAAAGCCACAGCGCAACCGTGTAGTGCAAAGCCAGTGCAAGCATTGGCAGTACAGTCTAATCTACTGTAATAAAATGGCCAGCATGCAGGAGAAACTGCCAACTTGGTGTGCGTAGGCTCTTGACAGAGTCTGCGTGGATATAGGAATACACACTGCCTTTAGATAAGAAGAGGGTAAAAGTTTTTGTCAGTAAGCAGACAGGTGCAGTAAGAAAACTTTGACACTGTTGCTGCATTACTATCGCATTTCGAATTAACAAGTGTATAATATCACATGTCATAAATGGCCATCACATACTCTGATCATCTGCATTATGTCCCTATACTTCTAGTGTGATCAATTCGAGGCAGAACCAATCGTTCTACTTACCGTCTGTCACCTGCAGGTGGCTGAGGCAAGTGGAGAATCCATCAAGGCTGACCTCCCACAGTTTCCCAGACATCTTTGGACCCTTTGTTACTCCAAATGGTCTTATTTCATGCCAGACTCGAGGTACACGCACTGGTAAGCTGTCCCTTTTTGTTTCACCTCAAAGCATGTTAAAATTGGGTTCAGCATGGGCCAGTTGACGTATTTGCACGAATGTAGTGCAACTTTCGTTCCTCAAATAATCTGTTCAAGAAAGGATCTCGTGTAATATTCGGAACCGAGGCACAAGTATAATGCAATCTTTTTTTTTTTTCTGCTGCTCCTCGCTGTATGCTTGGCTGCTGACCCAAAATATGCTGGTCACATTTTCGATAAAGGCGAAATGCTTTTGGCCCGTTAACTGTGCAGTGTCAGTGCACATTAAAGAACCGCAGGTGGTCGAAATTATCCGGAGCCCTCCACTATGGCGTCCCTCATAGCCCGAGTCACATTTGGATGTTAAACTAGGAATGTGTAAATATTTGGCCGTATAGTAAAGTACTCAATATTCGATTCAATCCGAACGCTTCGTATTCAAAATCTTGAAGCACGTTTGTATCGAGCGAATAGCGTTTCTGGAACTTTTGCTTCATGTGGTTTCTGTTCATATATCTCCTCTGGGATGACACCATGGCACGCGCGCAACGAAAGTCTCTACTCCATGCCACGTGCCTGTGGTCATGTGCGTATGCCGCACACTCAGCATACGCACACTCATGGCAACTAACGCGAGAAGGTGGAAGCGTGGTGCCCAGTTATTTACCTTTCAGGTGTCTCTGGCCGCGCTACTCCAGTGCGCATGCCGTAGCAGGCACGATGGCATGCATCAATAGAGAAATTTAGCACAGCGCGATCCGCTTTGTGTGTGCTGCCAGTGCGCATGTGCCAATTGATCCCGATTAGGCAGGCATGCAAATAGCTGGCCAGCACCTGGAGCCTTGTGGCACCCTTCGGGGTGACCTGTGCATGCACAGTGGCTCCCCGCAGAAGCGGATTGCGCCATGCTAAAACTCTCTAATCAGAGGACGTGCAGCTGCCTGAAGCTCCGCAGAATGAGTCTGAGGTGACTGCTGGTGCTGCAGCTGGTTTTCTGCGCATGGAATTCGCGAATCTGGCACAACGGCGTGAGCATGAGACGCATGGAGATGGTGCGCCTTTCCGACGCCTGACACGGGGTGGCGCTGAGCGAGCGGTGCATATGCCTAGGTGTTACTAGGTGTTAGGTTTACTTTTATTATTCGTGTTGGAATGGCATTATGTACAACTGCATACGTGCTGCATTCTTTGGTGTGCATTATTGTTCTTGCAGGTGTTGACATGGTTCCATCCTTGACGTGTGTCCAGAATGGATTGGCGGCCGGTGACGTGGTTGCCGAAGTAGTGCAGCGAGGCAGACAGTTGGACCTCGGACGATTTCATCGTTGTGTGTCTGCCGGAACTGAACCGGATTTGTACCGCGAAGCGCTACACAGCGTGCAGGAACTGGGGTGCCGCTAAAGAGCGATTCATGCCACTGCCTTGCCACAGCTAGTCATTTCTGACAAAGCCAAAACCAGCATTCACTGTTTGAAGTGATGTGATTTCTGAGGCAATGCGGTGAGGCAAGGAATTCATCGCGAGATGCTTTCACGGTTTTGCAACTCCAGGAGCAGGACTACATCTGCCCTGCATAAACGCTGCTCATGGTGCGCAGTAACTGGTAAGCTGCTAGCGATTCAAACTGTTGCCTTGCTGCAAACAGTTACACTTAGCAAAGCTAAAAGTTGCACTGGCTATCAGGGAAGAAATTTATTGAACAAGAGCGAATTGGAAACCTCATTTATTGGCAGCTTTGCTGACTAATACACGATAATTAAAGGGGACACTGAGGACAAATTGAAGTTTGCCTGTGTCAACAGTTCAGCGCATTCTAATGACGAAGGCTCCACTTTCACTTGAACTGGAGCTGTCATAGGTTGGAAAAGGCAAAAAAAAAGTGAAAATACAGGTGCTGCCATCATTGGTTGATTTCGCAAGTGAACTGTAGTGCGTCGACAAAGTTTCTTTTTTACGGATACCAGAGGCTGTGCTACACCCGCCATTCACTTTAAAGGGGCTCTGAAACACCTTCCGAGGAGAGCACATCAACTCGCTCAATCACTACACTGTGTTGTCATGAAAACCTGAGCCAAATAATACAGTTCTACATCAGCGGAGGACCCACAATCAAGCGCGAACATTGACGAGCTCTTCCCGGCGACTTTTTCATGCTCGCACCCTCCTCCATTGCTCGCATCTGCGTATACAAGTTGAGAGGTGGCTATTGGTTAGATTCGGTCATACGTCGGGCAGCTACCGTGGCCGCGGGCAATAATGCGCGTAGCTTTGAGGGGTGAGGAGGATTTGCTCCCGGAGGTGGGGCCGGCAGAAGACCACCGACCTTCCAGCGTGCAAAAAAGTGACGAGAGGAGAGGGAAAGCCACGAAGATGCTGAAATCCAAATTTTGACTAAAGATAACTCAGCTTCTAGAAAGCGCATTAAAAAAAATTCTTGCTGGAAAATATTCGTGAAGCGGCGTGGTTTAACATCCCCGGCATATCGCAACTTTATTAGCGCCCCTTTCAGAGCCCCTTTAAAATGGTGATCACAGAGTCGTTATCGATGTGCAGACACCAAGTTTTTAATGCATTTTTCTTTCGTATAATTGAGCCTTTCGCTGCTGGGCAAACATCAACATACCCAGAAGGAGCCATAGAATCACTTTTCACCAAGAGTGAAAATAAGGTGCGCTCTGAACAGAAGTACACCTGTATAGGTGTAAAAAGGGAGTAAGGTGTCCTCTTGTGTGCTAGAGGTCAGCCTACTCCCTTTTAATCCTTTTTATTTATTACAGTGTGTGGAGATGTCCTCAGTGTCTGTTCAAGCGTTTCTGAATGACGCTATGAGCACACTGATAGTCGTACGTAACCAAAGTATTTGATGAAACATCCCCCCGCCCCCCATATTTTTTTAAAAGTTGAAGTGAATATGCGAAGACTTCTGGGATAAATATGAATACCATTCTGCATTAATCATTGAACATGTGTTGGAACAGAATAATAATGTCATGCATTATTTCAGCACACACCAGTAAAAAATCTATCAAAGGACCCTGGTTTAGCCTATTCAGTGCCATCTGCATTTACACACGGATGACATACCTTCTATACATGTTTGTTCATCCTACACTTGTAGAAATAGTATCATGACAACTGGGTAGAAAGGGAAGTTACAGTGCTTTACTGGATGTTAGTGCAGCTTCACCGATACTGAAGATGCCTACCATATAACTGGCGGAACATCTTGTGCTTAGTCTTTCTAGAACTTACTACAATTAGTTTAACCTCCTTCAATATCCGTGCTTTGCCAGATAAAAAAATTTGCCTCAATATATAATCTGCTGACACAAAACGACCGAGAGTTCACTGAGACAGAGAGGAGACAACAAACTCTTTATTAGCATAGAAAGCATGGTACAAAAACTGTTCTGGTGAACAGTACTGCCACCACCACTGGTATGACATTCCCAAGAAATAACTGCATTATAAGAAAACACAAAGCAGAAAGAGATATTAATGATTTCAAGTACGAAAGGCACACAAAAAGCTGTAGCTGCAAGAGACCCCTCACTTACAAGGGGACAGCTGACAAGTGTTAGTAAATGCAAAACAAGAGAGAAGGAACGAGATAAAATTTTACCAAAAATAGCTTGCAGCCTACTAGTATTGGCCTCTTGAACCAAAGGCTACAGGCACCAGTGAAGTACATTGCACAGAAGAGCATATCACAGTGAGTGCATTTTCCCTAACAATAAAACTGACAAAGGAAAGAGGATACACAATAGGTTGGTTTCAGAAAAAAAATTGTGACTAGTACTTACAATGTTCTCCACTAATACAGAATGTCGCAGAATAAGGCTGAAGCTATGGAAACGAGCACTAACTTAGTCACCAACAAACCACAATTCAGAACATTAACAACCCATTTGCATGCATTTCATCCTCTGGTACCGCAAGCCCAAATCAAGAGCTGGCTCTATGGGACCGTCCTTCGTGTTAAAGAGGCTTGATATGGTGCCTCAAAATCTTAAACGGAGAGGTAACACCGGTTTTTCATTTCCTTACGCAGGAATTTGGCAGGCACAGTAAGAATTGCGTCATTCAGCCATAATACATCCGATAGCAGAAAAACCCAAGGAACCTGCTTCAGTGCATTTCCATGACCACATGACTAAAGTTCCAACACTTGTACAGCAAGTACAAATTGTTTTGCAAGACTTCTCTTTATAGAAATTTCTCTTTTTTTAATTTTGTGTCACAGCTTTGCTTTTTTTTTATGCAAAAATATGTGCAAATGGAGATGCAAAGGCAAGACAAAACTAGCAGCAGTGCCATCTCATTTGTGTCCACCTTCTCTTTCATCGTGTTTAACACGAAGTCAAATAATCTGGCACACCAAAACAGCATTGTGACTTCTTCCCATGGGGCCATGTTGGCATGTGACTTGAAGCGTGCAAACGGCTGCCTATTGCGACTTGCTAGATGGAAGAAAGCCAAACAGTCGGCGGAATATGGCCCCGTCGGTTGCCTTGTGATCAGGTGGGGAAGCAGCAGACGAGCCCTGCCACATCTGCTCAAATGATGCCTTATCACCTGTGGTTGGAGAAAAAAAAAAACGAGACACGTACTACATTGTTGGCCAACTTGCATCACAGCAGCACTTTCACCTTTGTTACCGCAAACACTTTGCTGTACAGACAAGCTGACATGGCTCAACAACTCACTACAGATGGTGGCAACTTTGTTTTGCGGGACTTGTGCACATTCAGAAAACATAGGTGGCAAAAAAAAAAAAACTGCAGTCCTTGTGTCTATAAATGTACACATCCAAGAAAACAAAATTGCCAAATTCAGCATTTTCTCTTCACCTATTTCTCTTTGCTATTTTATTTATTCAGATTATATTATGCTGCAACACACATCTCTTGAAAATGCTTGAAATATTGTCCTGTCATTCCATCAGTATCATTGGCCAGAACTGAATTAAGTACAGAGCAGTGGCTAAGGATTGTATTGCAGCATTCTATAGCCAGATACAACTTATGTTTGCTGTGAAGCTCCGCCCACATTCAAGGCCGTCGCACAGAATTCCTCCACAACAAAAAATTCGCCTGCTGTTTAATTGAAACTTTTCTTGTTACCTAAACAAAAAGTCAACCACAAGAAAATGATCAGAAGGTATAAAGTTTTGATAATTGGCTCATTTAATAATGTCAAACATTAAAAAGCTGATTTCGTTTACTGTTGTGATTAGCTAACAAAGTAATACAAGACTCTGCGGACCATGGCCCAGTGTTAACTGCTGTTTTTTTAAGTTGTCCTACTATAGTGCAAAAATGCTGGTTCTTAGCACGATTTGTGGCATGCCATAAGGTGATGCAAACAGCTGGCACTTTTTGTTTTTCAATTTTCATGTGCCAGATTTCGAGATCACCAAATTTTATCACAAAAATCTTTTAAGACATGCAGTGACAAGCGCATGGCACACACTGGAAGTTACTGTCGGACATGAAAAACTTGACTGATCTTCACTGATCATTTCTGCCTGTACTTGTCAAATCCTTTAAAGCAGTGCACGTATGTGTGCAAAATGCAACTTGCCTTCATCCATGTTTATGTACTGTTCTTGAGTCTCTGTAACTCCATCTGGTCTTGTGATGGTGCGAACAGTCATGGACCGGTCGCCCAAGCTGCGACGCACTGTCACCTCCTCATTGCCCTGAGCATCCCTCATAACAGTGCGCTCTTGAATCTTCTGCGAGAAAAAGCGCACAAAGACATGAATGAAACGTCACTCATTTTGCACTGGCCTAGCAGCCCAACAGCAAAGCTAAATTGCAGCACATATGAGTTTTATATGGTCCCGCATCACAAACATGAGTTCCAGGTTAAGGGGGAACGTGGAGCTAAAATCACGGTTTTCACACACAAAAAAAAATCTTCAAAATTTCTCGCTTTGGATTCTTGATTTCATAAAACTTCTCACCAAGTTTGGTTGCTACCTTCGCAGTAGAAAAGAAAA
The DNA here is from genome assembly GCF_052857255.1 of Amblyomma americanum. NCBI lineage: Eukaryota > Metazoa > Arthropoda > Arachnida > Ixodida > Ixodidae > Amblyomma > Amblyomma americanum. The sequence goes on along the minus strand of NC_135499.1, from coordinate 153,193,358 downwards.
TAATCATTTTCACGAGTCAGTGGTGTGCGTTCGCTGTCGAAAGCGCCTATGAAGACCCGGCTGTAGAGTGTCAAGAAACCGAACGCGAAGTGAAGGTCCACATTGGAAAGTTTGTTTTCTACGCTTTCTAGTCGTGGGAGACCTGTCAGTGTACACCAAACCACTAAAGAAAAACTAAAAAAAATGGCAGTGGCTTAGCTCAGCTAGGCCAGGACATACGTAGCGAGAGGTACGGTTAAACTTGATTACACCATGTCGTTTAGCTTGGTTTCTCTCTGGCTATGTCCAATGTTTAGCTTTGGTTGTTATCCCCCCGTTGCGTGTAATTGCGGCTACATTAAAGACTGGACTGTTGCACTTCACCATCGTCGACTTCAGTAGGTAAGCACGTTTTCCTAGCCACGTCACTCTTCCGTCTCTTTTCGAGACGCTCAGCACGCTCTTACTCTGTCTCCTCTGCTCGCTGCTGTCTGTTGCCTTCGTTCCGTCGTAGAGCCCTGCCTTTGACCCGACACGCCGAACTAGACAATGAAGCACCCTCCGAGTCCATACATGCCCCTTGCCTGGCCGCGTCGTCCTTACGACGCTTCTCGAGGCATACGGCTCGTTGTTCCTCCGTCTCCTCGGCTCACTGCTTCCTCTTGATTTCATTCTGACGAAGAAGACTGGCTTCTTTGTCTCTCCGACTCACTATCCATATCTACCGACGGCTCCACCGAGCCGCCTTCTATATATGTACAGCTGCACCAACCCACCTCCTCCCACGGCGCACGTGCACAGCTGTTGCAACTCGGTTTCGCCGGCGCGCTGCGGCACCGGCTCCTCCTGTAACATCACGCCAGATGGCGCGGCGGTTGCTGGGCAACGGCTCAAGGTCACGGTGCGGCCACGGCGAAACAGCAAGACTTGTGCGTAATGTAGCTTTCGCTACAAAAAATGCATATTTTTGGTCGTGGAAACTGCAGATATGCTAGCAAACCGAAACAGAAGTTTGGATAGGCGGAAATACAGCACATGACCTACCAATCCTGTTTTCGTGTCACTTGGAGTCTTGCTGAGCCAGACCTTGGTTGACTCTATTTGAAGCTGGTTATTTGTTTATCTTTCAAGCTAACCAAGCAGCCAAAGAAAGCATTCCACGAGCGTAGACAAGAGCAGTGGGCAGCTCTAAAGCTGAAAAAAGGAGAATACTTGATGCAATCGCTGCACAGCAGTGTCGGGTTGGAAGAGGAGAGGCAAGCCTATGCAGCAGGGCACTTTAATTATTTTTGGCCATAAAATTAAATAGCACGCACTTAAATCTTTAAACCTATTTTTCAGAGTTTGCACTCTTTGGAAAAAAAAAAAAACGTTACGAAAACTATTGTTTCCAAACTGTTTCGTGATAAGCTGCTTTCAAGGTGGGTTGCTAGGCTCAAATTTTGTCAGGAACAAGATGAGGTACTTTTTTGATCCTTAAATTTTTCCTAACACCAAAAAATTATCAGATGTCTGACATACACAAAGTTTCATCTAAGATTTTACGCAATTTTTAAAAATAGGCTTTTTGAGTTATAAGAGCACTTTTTTCCGCAGTGTAGTGCATCAGAATACAGCCAAAACCTGCTAACTAGCAAGCTGTTCAACTAATATAGAATAGCTAAGTTTTTAGCTCTTACTATCAGGCTCCTTATTTATGGAGAGGCGTGTGGCCCACTGTAAGTAATATCCATATCATGATGATGATTATGGATTTTTATGACGCAAGGTCATCTATGGCCTAAGAGCGGCATGGCACAAGGTGTTTTTCATTTCTCAAAGTGGGGTCAAAGACCCATTTCCCAAGCATTTCACCCTAAAGAAGTCGAGCACCAGACCAGGGGAAAGCTTGTACCCATTGTATCACCGGTGGGCACCCGGCGACACTGGGGACCGAACCCCGCACCTCCCGCATGCGAGACGGATGCTCAACCACTTGGCCATCGCTGCAGTAAATAATATCCATATCAGTTTTTAGAATTTTGAAAACTCGGTTAAAATTAGTGCTGTGGCCCAACAAATTCTGGCTACATTGCACGAAAATACATGCACTTTCAAGAAGCTTGCACGCAAAGCAACCTCTCCAGTGCATGTAACTCATCAAAATAGCCAAAATTTCTTGGGCCACAGTGCCTAGGATAACCGCGTTTCCAAAATTCTAAAACT